>NW_008340356.1:1534186-1573106 GCF_000622305.1 Nannospalax galili | reverse complement strand
AATAAAAAAAGAATGGTTAAAAGACACCTTAAAAAGTGTTTAACATCCTTAGTAATTAGGGAAATGCAATTCAAACCACTTTGAGATTTCATCTATCCTCAGCCAGAATAGCTAAGATTATTGGACCTTAACATGAATGACAGAGTATATGGGTTCTGGGGTGGGGGGAAGGTGCCAGTGTGGGAACAGAGGTATAAAGATGATTAAGATTTTTTTGAGATATTCTATACAAAATATGCAAAAATTCAATAAAAATAATTTTTTAAAAAAGTACCGAAGTACCCGCCATGCCATTTCTGAGATCTATAATCCAAAAGTTTCCTGCCCTAAGATCCTCGACAGAATTTCCTAAACATTAAAACTTAAATTTAAAACATCATTGTGAAACAGTATATCACAAGTCTCCCTGTGAAAGATTTTTTTCAAATATCAAGTTATTAAAATTGTTATGTCAAACCTTTATTTATAAAGCTATAGTAATGACCACTGTTTTTGAAAATCTAACTAATGTAACATAATGTACTAGGCTCTTTGACCCATGTTGCCTGGAGATCATTAGGTAACACTATGATGAGAGTAGTTACTCCCATGTACTGCAGATTGGCAATTACCTCAGAGCTCTGTTGTTACTGTAGCAGTACACCTTCTAAACATGTCTCCTCTTCCCCACATTGCACTCTAGGGCTTGGAAAGCCATTCCTATCAGTGTTTGAGTGAAGTTTTCCTTTTGTTGAGATGGCTTGGGAGAAGATAGATTAATTTACTTGACATATTCAATAAGCAACAGGAAATCCATGATTGAGATTAGTGAAATTCTACTCTGAGGAAGAGAGCATCACTAGAGCCCACAGGTACCTGAGGATCCAGGACAGAATAAAATGGGTTTGCCCCACTGCAGAATGTATATAAGAAAGCAGATTCAGGAAGTCAATTTCTTCTGGAATAAAGAAGAGGTGATGAACACTTCACTTTGATTCAGGAAGCTCATCTAGAGAATTGGAAGAAACTTGAACAGAAGGCCCCAAACTAGAAACCTGAAAGTTGACCCATTCGTGTGCTTGTCATGGTCAGCACACTGTGGATAGATAGTCTTTGTATTTTTAATCTCTGATTTAGGTGTGGTGGCTCACACCTGTAATTCCATCACTTACTAGAGGCAGGAGGATTTCCATGAGTTTGAGGCTAGCCTGGGCTTCATAGTGAGATGCTTTCTCAAAAAACAAGAAAAATAGACCCCAGAGCTTTATTCTTGTACAAATAGACAACCTAGAAATTGCCTTGTCTGTGTGTACACCTAGACAACGTGCAGATCACCTTATCTGCTTTGATCTTGAGGACATTTAATTTTGCGATATCTAGCACAGACCATCCTAACACACAAGTATAACTTACTATTGACCAGAACTGGTAGAAGCATGCAAAGATCATGTTGCTGTAATTCCTAGGAGCCCAAGAGTCATGATAATAGCAACAATCATAGTTTATTGCATTTCATTAGTGTTTACTATTGTGTGACTTTTCCTAGGGATATATGAATAATCACCTACTTACCCCAAATAGGGCACTGAGGACAAACCAGATAAATTATTCCACCAATGTCTAGCTTGTTGAACCACTTGGTTTATTGGGGTTACTTACAGGAACATGGGTAAGGGGTTATCAACAGAGCATGAATGACTCAAAGGCAGGTGCAACATGGTAAGCCCACCCCAGCCTGGGTGATGACTCACAAAAACTGTAATCATGGAGTTTCCAGCATGACTTATACTGGATTCACTGGCTGGTGGCCTCTCCTCCTCAGCAATTGTTACTGCTTATATAAGGGTGGGAAGGAGCCTTATCAATCTTGGAAGTCTTAGGAACTTCCTGAGTTTTATGAAGTTTTGTTTACTCTCTGAGCTTCGTAAGTTTCTCTTAAGTCCCAGGACTTTACAAACTCACTCTCTTTCCTTTGTAAGAGGTGTTATAATTTGGAGGAAGTGGTCACATGAAAACTATATGGAAACTATGTCACATGTTTCATTTTATTTACAGGACAAAAATCGAATTTTTCCTTTTGATATATTTCAAAAATAGAACTCAGATTTATTCTACAGTTTTCTCAATTCTTCCTTTTCTACTTTTAATTAAAATGTCGGACAGTATATGGATCTATAATCTATAACTGAACTACATCTCCAGTCTTCCTTGCATTTTTAATTTTTGAGACAGGGTCTCACTAATTTTCCCAAGGTAGCCTTAAACTCACTCTTTAGCTTTAACTCTTCCTGAACTTGTGATATTTTTGCCTCAGCCTCATAAGTAACTGCGATTATAGGCTTGCTCTCCCAGGCCTGGCTGAAGGTAGACGTTTAAGGCTGAATCTATTTACAGACAAGAAGCCAAAATGCATTTCAGGTGGTAACCAGGTCCAGGAGGGCTAGTGTAAAGGGTCAGGAGTACATGAGAACTTTGGGAAGCTAATGGGAGGCTCAGAGACAGAGGATAAGGCTATGGTCTCAGTCTGGACCAGAAAAACACATAGGCTAGAGGGATATGGGAACTGCAAGGGAATTTCAAAAGCATTCTATATTCCTGAGCAATACTTAAGATGGCTTAAATTATATTAATATAACACTGGTGGTAAAATAAACTGCAATGAAAAAGATGAGCAATAAGACAATAAGTAAGTAGTATCAGGACTAAGACAAGACTTAGCCAGAACCTGGATCAAGGCAATGTGTAAAGACAGAGAAAGTGGCCCGAGCTACTTTAAAGGTCAAGCATAATGGAAGAAATTCTAAGGAGGGTATCTTCATTTCTTGTTATTATTTATTTATTTATTTTTGTTTTATGCATATATGTTTTATGCCTGCATGTATGTATGTGCACTTGTGCAGTGCTCAGAGAACACAGAAGAGGGTGTAGAATCTCCTGGAACTTGCGTTAAGGATAGTCGTTAGCCACCATGTGGGTTCTGGGATTCGAACCTGGGTTTTCTGCAAGAGTAGCCAATGCTCTTAACCACTGAGTCATCTCTCCAGTCCCACGTCTTCATTTCTTATTGTGACCTTATAATACAGGAATTAGAGCATACATAGAACGTTTTCATATTCTTGGAGGATATGAATCTGAGTTTAGAAGCATAGATTACAGGACTATTTTTGGTTGATGGGGAAATCATTTTGACATCATAAAGCCTCTTATCTTCAGAAGAAAATTAGGACTCCTAGGGAGGCAGAGGTGCAGTGCTGGGCTGGGAAAGGAAGGAATGTCTGCACTATGTCAGTCTCACTTCTTTTGCACTTTGGTAATAAATCTTCTGAATTCTTTGGCACTCTTATCCAAATGTTCCACACAACAATCTAGACATTTAGCAAGATGCTGCTGATGCTGCAGCAGAGGGTAATCATTGATTGCTCAGATTCTGTCCAAATATTGAAAACTTATTCTGAAGTCTATTTACTGTAATCCTTGGTGTTGGGTCTCAACCTGCCTTGGGAGACTTTTTTAGACACTAACGTAACTCTGTCTAAGCCAGGGAAGGGATTCCACTATGATTTTTTTAAACTACAGAGTGATTCTAACGTGTAGCTGTTTTGAGAACCACTGGCTATTCATCACCCAGCATAAAATGAGAAGTAACCTGTCAAAATGTTTGGTTAAAAATCTATAGGACATGCTTGTATCTTCTGAGTCTCCACTTACTCTTGATTCTGAGGAGCAGCCTGAACCAGGAATATGTAATCCTCCTTCCACTGAGTCTGAGCAGAGGAAATTTTAGTAAGGACAGTGTTCATGTGACTACGGTGATGGTCACATGTGTCTTTCTGTTTTCTTTAATCTTTTGGGGAATGCTTTTTTTTACCATAGCGTTCTGTACTTCTACCCACCTGGAATTATGTTCTAGCATAGACATCCATGAAAAGAAGTTAAATTCACCTGATCATTCCTTTTGAGAAATACTTTCAGAACCAGTAGTTTAAAGCTGCAGATCATGGGATGCACTGTTACCTCTAGACCAAACATCATCTGGACCATTAGCTGTTCTCTCTTGCCTTAGTGCAATACAAGGCCCTGGACTTGCTTAGTTGAACACTATAATTAAACAAGAAAGAGTTCATTTTCATTCTGTTTTCAACAAGTTTTGCATTTTGGATAACTCACATATAATAACAAGAAAAGTCCCATATAAGTCTGGTCAGTCACATGTGATGGCTTTACAGGGAAAACTCATAGGAGAAGAAAAAGTCTGAGTTCTGGTCTCACTATCGAATATCTCATGCTCAGTCAGGCAACCAAGTCTAACCTGACCAAAAACCACACTGTGCTAATCTTACTAAGGAACTTAAAAAGTGGCAATTTGGTGATGGCATGCTATTACCAACAACACCTGAGACAAGGTGAGATGGCAGATTTTGTGCCTTAAGACTCAGACATGTAGTGGCAGTTGTGGATGGTAGCTCATTCTGACTAAGCAATACTGTCCTCATGAAAACAACACAGGAAAGGAAATGGTGTTCATAAAATTGTGAAAACAGGTTTTAGACATGGTGCTTGTGAATGGTAAATGCTTACAGCTGCGTATCAATTGTGATTGTCTTGAGCATGTGTCACAGAGCTAGGTGGTAGGAATTTTACTCCAAGTTAGTAAACAGGGCACGTTCAGAACAGAGGCATAGGTCACAGACTTGCCATTTTCTATAACAAGAGAGTATCCTCCTAGGAAAGAATAAGCCTCAGGAGGGCAGGAAATCTCTAAGTGCCAGTACCACTCATAGGGCCAGCCTTGGGGCTACCCTATGCCATAAGGAACCATAAAAAAAAAAAACTCAGTGAAATGGGCACTAAAGTAAGACAGTGTAGGAAAACTAAGTCTAAATACCAATCATGAGGATGATCTGCTGCCTCCTCATTTTGGTTGAGATCTAAAATGAGCAGGTTTGATTTTTTTAAGTCAATAACTTATTTTATTTATTTTAAAATAAACATTGACGTTCCCCCATTACCCACCATCCTACAAAACTTTTGAATGGGGAATGTTCAGCAGCCTGTCAATTTTAGTAGGTTACAAAACCAGCAAAAACTCCAGTTGTCTTAATGATGAATGTTTGAGAAAAAAAAATCATTTTATTTTTAAGTAGCTGAACACCTGCTGGAAAAATTCCTTTGCTAAAGGCTAAAAGTAAAATTTAATTTCTGTTCATAAAATACCATTAACTTAGTAGCCTTTGCTTAACAGGTGGGATTAATTCTCCATGAATTCAAAATGGAATGGGACAACAAGCAGCATTAAGTTCATAGGCACACGGAACTAGTGCTCAAACTGGTAGCACAATTTCCAACACAGAACATATGGCTGTCACTACCAAATTTTCCATCTCCATCAAACTGCACACGTTCCCTATACATCTAAGGCAAAGAATCTCCACTTTGAATGTAAATGCCTCCATGAAAAAAGGAGAATTCAATTAGGGTTAAACTAGACAAAAAGGAAATGAAAATACCACAGAAATAGCTGTTGGACATAACCATAAAATCTGTGACACTAGCGATGGCTGGGCTGAATCATAGAAGCTGCTAGCTATTGAACACCAGTGTTTCAAGATACAACTTTTACAAACACATTTTATTTGTTTTGCTTATTCCATCAGAACTGAAGCTACTGTCTTTCACTTCCCTAAAACAGGGAAATCGATCTAAAACACATACTGGTGCTTTTCAAAAGATAGCAATTTAGAAGGTGGAGGCAGCAGCATCGGGTATCTTTTTCTTTAAAGAACTTTCAGGCTGCAGGAAAATCATGTGACCCAAGTGTTATGATTCTCCATTAGATTTATCGGTACCTGTACCAATTTAGGGAATACAGCAAGATCCAAGTATTAATGATGACAATGCACATATCATGAGGGATGACAGTGTCAATCCTCATGTAAGTCACTGTTTCAAAGAAACTGTTAAGTGTTCAGAAAGTATCTAAATATTTCACATTAAGTACAGAAGCGGCCCGTCCAGCTTATATCCCATATTTGTGGCATATTTTTCAAAAAAGTTCCAATCAAAGCCCAATTTGCATTTTGGCTTTGTCTTATACAGTATCCACTGTTACAAATCAATTTACATGTGTTTTTAATCACAGTTGTTTGGCAAGATGAATAATGCCATGTCAAACTGGTAGCCAGCCTTACATGTGTGATTAAGGACCCATGCATGATGTGGTATGCTTTTAAATGGCCAGTGCTCCAGTGTAACTGGGAAAGCTGTGAAATGCAGTTATTTTACCAAACCACACTCTACTTCTTCCATCTTCCTTTCAAGGGAAATGTTTTTAGTTTTGTCAGTTACTACTGAGTAACTCTAGGGATGATTTGAAGATTTTATCCAATGTCAAAAAGTCAAACTTGTTTTTTTCAAGCCACTTCAGTAACTATGGAGATATTATCACCCCATAAAGTATGTTTTAGTCCTAAGCAAGGGTGAGGGATCTGAGTATCATGTGCAAGGCTCAAGATGATGCTTAGGACAGAACATGCAGAGTAAAAATAGTTTCCTTCCATATCCAGGTAATATAAAGCTGACAATTGTAGTCCTGTCTTTACGGGTTGAAAATAGTCCCTTAACAATAAGTTTCCTGAAATGGAGAACAAATAGATAATAACTCTTCTGGTAACCTATCATGGTACACTGGCCAGTGTGTTTTTGGTGATTAAACATAATCCTGTAAATCAGATTAATTCACTTCCTGAGTGTTTATTTGCGGCACCCCTCTGTTGGGTCTTGGGGGCCCTCCACGACCTCATGGGGCTCCCTGTGGTCCACTCTGCCAAGAGCCTCTCTTGAAATTCTGCTGTATCCATCCTACTGATAGCCAGAGTAGTCCTGGGGAGTGCTGAACTGAGACTGTGTATAAATAGCGTTTGGAGTGTTAGAGAATGAGGAGCGGTAACCACCATATCCTCCCCTGAATCCATTGGCAGGACCCTGATATCCATTCATTAAGCCTCTAGCACTACGAAAACCTCCTCGAGACACACCACGACTATTACAATAAGGCTGACTGCTACATGGAAATCCAGTGTTCTGCTGGGGAGGCTGTTGGTGGTTACCAATCACTTGAGGAAGCTGGTCCTGGGAAACTCTGTAAGTGCCAACCACTGTCTGAAGTTCTTCTTATTGATGCTACATTCGTTCCGCTTGGTGAGGCTGACTGGAAAAACTCTGGTTATAACTGGCCTGGTACTGATTCTACTGTTTTAAAGTTTCTGGTTCATTAACAGGAGGAACTGGAGCATTCATATTGAACACCATTTACATGGATTGGAATGGAGCTGCATTTACATTGATTCCATTGCTATGCAAAGGTTTACTTGTCCCAGTCTGGACTACTTGAGGCTGAGAAGCAGCAGGAAGGGATGATGATGATGTAGTCAGGTCTGCATTTAAAGATATTGTTGCCTGAATCTGATCAATTTGTTCCTTTTGTGGCCATTGCTCTGTAGCACGAGAAGGCTGGTTCAAGGGTTGAGATGCAGTGTACCCTTCACTAGTAGATGAAAACAAAGGAAACTGGGTAGCTTCTGGTTACACAGTAACTTGATTAGATTGGGCACATCTAGATTCAGAGTGAACCGGAGGACAAACCAGCTGAGACATATCCATGTTTTGGGTAGGGTTCATAGGTTGTGCTGATACAATGGCAGGATCAAGAGTCTGGTTTTCAAAATCCATCATTGAATCCTGTATGAAGCTATAGGGCCCCTTCATTTGTGCCATAAGATCTTGTACTTGCTGTCTTCTCACAAGGGGATCTGACTGAGCCACTGGAGTCAGAGTGGGGCTCTGGTACTGAAGGAGCTGCAGCCTGAGGTTGCTGCTGGAGTGAGTTTACCACCTCAACTGTTTCCACTGTCCACTCCTCTACCTGCTCCTTTTCACCACTGCTGAACTGTGTTTCTGCCATGAACTGTCTGTTGACATACTGTGTTGATTCAACTTCGCTTTGCTCTGTGTGTTCTTCCCAGCTCAGGGTCAGCTTCGGCTGCTTGGTCTTCAACTGCAGGTGCTGAGGCTGCCTCTTCTTCCTCACACAGCCCATTCTGGTGCTTTTGGGTACTGTCGAAGTGGCTTGACTGAAAAACACGCTCAACAATTTCCTTTAGAGCTTTGTATGTTGCTCCACAAACAGGTTTTTCTTTCCCTTCCAGCAAGTCCCACAAGTGAATGGAGGCAAGTTCATACTGCTCATTCAACCTTAAGTTCATGTCCTGCTCAGGGTCCACTAACTTGTAGAATTCATCTAACAATGACAGTTCTTCTTCAGACAATATTGGCACTCCAAACCTTGCTTCTGATCAGTTCGCACTTCATCATCCCCCGGCTTATCCAAAACATATTGCAGCTCAAGCACAGTTTTTCGGCGTTTCTGTTCAGCTTCTTCTCTCATGAGCTGTTCCCTGCGCGCTTTTTTTTTTTAAATTGTTTTCTGAATATCTTGACTCAATGCCATGAAATGCCTCTGTAATTCTCTTGCAAAACTCCAAATTATTTATGACTTCCTGGTACTTTGATACAGCATCCAGCTGACCTTGATTAAGCCTTTCTCCTTTATTCATTCGTTCCTGGTAATCATCAAGTTTACCGTTTTTCTTCTCCAGGTTCGGAAGTTTCTTATGGATCACCCCGAGAATCTGTTTCCATGGCCTGGGTCTGGACCGCTCAGGTGCCGGTTGCTGGATGCTGAGAAGTAGGCGCAGCTGTCCCGGCGCCCGCCGCTGCCTCACTCCTGGAGGAACCCGAGGGCGCTGGTGGTCCCGACGATTTGCTGCTGCTTCCACTGTGGCTGGTGGCCGAGGGCATTGTGCGTGCGGAGCCGCTGGAGGTCCGGAGTGGGCAGCTGAAGGGGGGCAAGGGTAGTGCTGCGTTCCGAGGAGAGAAGTGGGCTCCGTGGGCGCAGACCGCTTCGCGCAGTCCCCGCTACACTGGTAGGCTTGATTTTAAAATGGAAGTCTTAACATTCCCTTTAATAACAATTCCCATTTGTAAGCTCTTAAAATTATAGAATAGAATTAGTGACATAGAGAAGAAATTATAGAAAGCATACAAGCCATAATAATAAATTAATGACAAAGAATGTGATCAGGAAATTTTAAAGGACTCCGAAAGATAAAAGCAAATGGCATTTGACTTTAAAAGCAGTGCAGTGTAAAAAAGGAAGAACTAAACAAAATGCTGTGTCCTGCGATCAGAAATTAGTTTGCCTTCTGTTACCGGGATAATATCACTGGCCATAACCAACTTAAGGAGGAAAGGGTTTATTTGGAGTACAGTTGCAGTTCATCATCGAGGGAAGACAGAGCAGGAACTTAAGGCAGGAACCCAAAGGCAGGAGCTGAAGCTGAAACCATGCGGGAATCCTGCTCTTCTGACCGCCACAGCATTGCACAACATGGGCGTGCAAGCAATTTTTTTTTTTTTTTTTTTTTTTTTTTTTAATTAAAAAAAAAAAAACTTTATTGAGGGGCGGTTAAGAGCACTGACTACTCTTGCAGAGTACCCGGGTTCGATTCCCAGCCCCCACATGGCAGATGCGAACTGTCCTTAACTCCAGTTCCAGGGGAATCTGAATCCCTTTTCTGGCCTCCGTGGCACTGCACGACACCGGTGCACTCACATACATGCAGGCAATACACTTGTACGCATAAACTAAAATAATAAATAAAATATTTTTTAAAAACTTTGTTGAGAATTTCATGCATGCAAATAAGGTGTTTTGATCAAATCCACGCCCACTCCCTCCCCTCCAACTCCTCCCATATCCCCCCATCACTTTTTTCTGATAACTTCATTTACTTTTTCTCCTTCCTTCCTTCCTTCCTTCCTTCCCTCCCTCCCTCCCTCCCTCTTTCCCTCTTTCTTCTTTCTTTCTTTCTTTCTTTCTTTCTTCTTTCTTTCAATGGGAATTTTTGATACTCTAACATTCCCCCCTCTGAAGAGGTAACCCTAAAATCTTTTAGGGATTAGATAAGAGCTCCAAAATACTTTTGAAATTTTTGGCCTTTGGACCAGAGTATGTTGCTAAGAAACCCAAGGACATTTTAACTTTTAGCCAAGAAACTGGCTACTTTTCTTTGGGGTCTTTTTTACCCTAACTGCCTAGCCAGTTCCTACCTCTTATTCTTATCACACCATCCTCTGAAGAGGTTACCCAAATTGCTGATAGGGAATCAGGATACAGTCTGCTCTGGCTTCTTCCATTCAGCTACTTTTCTTATATGGCCCAGGCCCACCTGCCCAGGGATGTCGCTGCTTTTGACTGTAGATATGATGTGACTATTAAATTCCTCCTGCCCTGATTTCCCTGCTACAATGACCTGTAACCTGGAATTATGAGCCAAATTAAATGCTTTCTCCCCTAAGTAGTTTTTTATTGGTTATTTTATCACAGCAGCAGAAATGAAACTAGAACATGAAGGTTACTCTCATCAGATTTTGTTTTTGAGCACTAGCAAGATGAAACAACCAAAAGAAGAACAAAGTCTGATAAGATTTGACCTGTGGAAGACAAAGCTCTATTGCTTCTACTGTTTCCATAATTTACAAGTCTCTGAGTGAATAAGCTAAGAGACTAGCAGGTACCACAGGAAAGTGAAGATTCCCCGGTGCACTATTCTTGTCCAAGCTGTTTCTGGGGTGGCTTTTTGTGCCAACAATAGATATATTCACAGAGAGTACACTAACGATGTTTTTTCCTTTACATTTTTATTATGTACTTATTGCGTGCGTGCATCACACATGACAGGTGTGCCACAGCATGTATGTGGAGGTCAAAGGACAACTTCCATAAGTTGATTCTCTCCATCCGCCATGTGGGTCCCAGGTATCCAACTCAGGTCATCAGGCTTGACAGAGCATCTTCATCCACTGAACCATCTTTCCAGTTTGACACTGAAACTCTTATAACAAATTATGTGGAATAAGAGCTGTAGAGTTGGCTCAGTGGTTAGGAGCACTGGCTGTTCTTTCAGAAGACCCAGATCAAATCCCAGCACCCACATGGTGGCTAACAACCATTCTAACTTCAGTTTCAGGGGATCCGAAGCCCTCTTTTATCCTCCATGTGCATTGCACAACATGGTGCACTTATACACATGCGAGCATAACACTCATACACATAAAAATATGAATTTTTTAAAAAATTATATGGATTATTACATTTTAATAGTTAAATAATTCAGGAAACATCAAAAAGGTGTTATTTTGTTTTAAAATATTTACAAATGAATGAGACTTTCTAAAAAGAAGCTGTGTCTGCAAAGGCTGACTGACCAATTTGAATTCAATAAATGTTTCTCTCTCTTCATTCTCTCCATGTATAACCCTTCCTCCTCTCTCCCCAGTTAAAGTATCCCCCCATTTTTTCCTTGATAGTGCCTGTATCCTACTGCCCCCACTCTGTGGAGCTCCTTCTTCCCCTCTTACCCCTACCCATGGTCCCTTTCTAGTTTCCTAGCTCTTGCAGTTGCTTCAGGGTATGGACTCACATCTAAAGATTCTGAGTGAGGCTCCACAAATAAAAGAATATGCATTGCTTGCTTTTCTGAGTCTATGTTACCTCACATAGTATAACAGTTTCCAGTTCCATTCATTTACCTGAAAATTTCATGATTTCATTTTTCTTTAGAACTGAATAGAACTCCATGTGTAAATGTACATTTTCATTATCCATTCATCAGTTGAGGGACATTTAGGCTGTTTCCATATCCTAGCTATTGTGAAAAGAGAAGCCATTAATATGGCTGAGTATCTCTGTAGTAGGATATTGTATCCATTGGGATAGGCCAAGGGGTAGTATAGCTGGGTCATATGGTAGATCTGTCTTTAGTTTTCTGAGAATTCTCCACACTGATTTCCATAGTGGCTACACCAGTTTGCAATCTCACTAGCAGTGAATAAGTGTTCCCCTTCCCCACATCCTCATCAGCATTTGTTGTCAATTGTTTTCTTGATCTTAGCCATTCTGATTGGGTAAGATGAAATCTTAAAGTAGTTTTGTGTTTCCCTAAGTACTATGGATGCTGAACATGTTTTAAAATATCTCTCAGCCTCTTTTTTTTCTTCTTTTGAGAATGCGCTATTCATATTTGTAGTCTATTTTTAAAATACTTTATTTGTTTTTTTTATTTTATGTGTATGCATATATTGCCTGCATGTAGGTGAGTGCACCCATGTCGTGCAATGCCTGTGGAGGTCAGAAGAGGCTGTTGGATCCCCTGGAACTGGCGTTACGGACAGTTGCTAGCTGCTTTGTGGGTTCTGGGATTCAAACCTGGATCTTCTGCAAGAACAACCAGTGTTCCCAACTGCTGAGCCATCTATCCAGCCCAAGTAGTCTATTTTTAAATTGGGTCTTTTGTTTCTTGATTCTTTGTTTTTGTTTGTTTGTTTGTTTAGGGTTTTTTAGTTCTTTGTATATTCTGAAAATTAATCCTCCATAGCAAATATCCTCTTCAGTTCTGTGGATTTCCTCTTCACTCAATAACTGTTTCTTTTGCTGTACAGAAGATTTTAGGTTGTCTGGAAAGCCATGGGGAGATGTACAATTTCATAAGCCTCTTTTAAAATACACATATATACAATAATATAAGCTATCGCTGTAGCCCTTGGTTACCTTCCAGAACTTGAAGATAAGATCCTATTTACTGAAGACACCACATACTTCAGACACAGAAATTGAGCTGGAACTGACCTCCTCCCTAAAGACTATCATATCCAAAGGTGTTGTGCCAGGTGCTAATGGAGAAAACCAATAAATGATCCTACCCAACAAAAATGAGCAGCTCAGCAAAATATCTCTATTGGTACAAGAACGGCATTTTTATCTTGGGGGTAATAAACAGCTGTCTAATTGAACTCAATAGGAGGGAAACCATGCATGGTATTTGTAAACATAGCCAAGCACACGTGATTATAGAGGTCATAGACCCTAGAGAAGAACCTACTACTGCCACTTTCCTAGATCTATGTAATTTCTTTTTTATTTTATTTATTATTTTATTTTATTTTATGTGTATGAGTGTATTGCCTACATGTGTGAAGTACACTCCTGTGATGCAATGCCCAAGGAGGCCAAAAGATGGCATCGAATTCCCTGGAACTGAAGTTACAGATGGTTGTTCGCTGCCATGTGGGTGCTGGGAATCAATCTGGGTCCTCTACAAGAACAGCCAGTGCTCTTAACCACTGAGCATCTCTCCAGCCCCTTATGTAATTTCTTACTATACTCTAAATACTGACCCTTATAGACAGACAAGTGTAGCTCACACCACTCATCAAAGAAGCTTCTTTTTGCAAAAGACAGAGACTATTATAAAACTCCACAACTGACCAAAATGTAGACAATAAATGACTGTGTGCTACCCAACCCCAATTGATACATCTATAATGCAACTTTTGCACCTAAAGCTAAGGGAACCTTGTAGAAGAGGGGATGGAAAGACTGCAAGAACCAGAGGAACAGGACACCTGCTGCTGGATAATACACTCTACACATGATAGACAAGCTGTATCCATGAAATCTTCATGATATGGTTGCCTAACAAGACTTGCGTTATGACAAAAGCAGTTGACATTGCCAATGTGGGTGAGGAAAATGACACAGGTTCTCATCTCTAGATGAAGAGCTACAAGCAATAAATAGATACTGGGGGAGGGAGAATTAGTTTTCTCCAAGGACAGGCACCCTGATAGGTTACCTAATCCTAAGTGATCAGCCTTTTACACATGTACACAGAAGCACCACTAAATAGACTCAGTGCATTGCATACATATGTGTGCATCTATAAATGTATGTATGTGTGTATATGTAACAATAACAAGAAAAGGAAAAGAAATTGAGAGGAAGCTAGGAGAACATGGGAGGAGTCAGAGGGAGGAATGGGAGGGTTGGAAATTATGTAACTACAGTGCTCATATATGAAATTCTAATAAAACATAAAAGAAGAAGGAAGAGGGGGAGGAGGAGGAAGAGGAGGAGGAGGAGGAGGAAGAGGAGGAGGAGGAGGAGGAATCCAATGATTATAGAAAGTTTGGAATGTTGCAAGACCAAAACCAAAAGCTAATTACCATTTATTTGGTGCTACCTGTAGTCCTCTCATAAGTCATTCTTTACCTACCTCTGTCTTGGACCTAACATCCTATGACAAATAGATAAAAATCTTTTGAAACGTAATAACATCATATAGCATCTTAGGCCCATAGCAAAATTCTCCCTGCTTTGCTATAATCTGCCTGTGTAGTGTACCCACCAATGTATTTGAAAAGTATCTTGATTTACTACTTTCTTTGTTCTATTATCACAAAAACTTCATGAAACTATTACTGCATGGAATTTGGGGTGACCTAAATCTGTGTTTCTGGGCCATGGTTACTCATATTTGTCTCCAGAATAAACTATCTTTTAATACCTTTGATACAAGAGCTCTCCTTTTGTATAGATACAAGGAATACCCGAGCTAATTCAAGGAAGCCCCCATAAGACCAGGAAGAAACTGTTATCACATTGTTTGATGTGTGGTTTATGAGTGGTCAGAGGTGCTCCTGATGGCTACAGCAAATACAAAAACTGTGACTGCACTCTCCTAAATTCTATCATCCTAATCTTTGGAACTCCTGAACATCTAGAATCAAAGGCACAATGCCATTTTGCTTTTGTGGTAAGCTAGGGGCTCTGGGAATCCCCAAAGACACCTGGATCCTGTCATTCTTGACACTCCAGTCTCTAGACAGATAGCAGGACTAAACCATGCCATGCAAAATCCATTGGTTTTAATAAAAACAGGATTAAATCTAAAATAAGGTCAAAATTTATGCATTTTCTCCTTTGGAGCCTGTATGAGGAGCCTCATGAATGAAAGATTTGAGTCCCCTGAACTGATACAAGATCAGATACATTGTTTGATGGGCTTGCTAGTTTCCCTGGTCATCTTCTGCCATCATGTGGCCAGCTGTGGAATGTCCATTGAGAAATGCATGTCTAACTACAGCAGTATTCTAAGTCTCTTCTAAGAAGACCTGACATACTGCTGCTGATAACTGATAACATCATCAACATTGAGAGGACTGTGGTTTCTAACATGTATCTCTGTGAGATGCTTTTGTAACTAGAGCCTCCAGGTACATGAAAGATGCAATATTGGATTTTCTAGACAATGATACATCAACCAGTGTATCAATGACCAAGCTAACCTTAACAAAACTAGGCAGCATGTTTTTAAAAACTATAATGTAGAGACTATCTGGAAATAAAAATTCATAGAAAGACTATGAATGTATGAAATTCTCAATAAAGTTTTTGTAAAATTTTTTTTAAAGTCATAGAAAGAGAGCAGATGCCAAGCAATAAAAAAAAAAAAAAACCAGCACTGCTGATGATTTATCAAGCAATGAACTAGCACAACCTAGTAGCATAGCAGCAATGCCATCTTGAAGGAGCAAAATATTTACATTTTTAATGGGAGACTGGAAAAATGATTCAGAATTAAGAATATTTGCCACAAAATGATGTGGACTGGAGTTTATATCCCAGCATCCACATAACGGGCCCGGCATTCTGTGCACAACTGTCACCCCAGCTCCAAGGGGAACAGAGGCAGGAGAATCACTGGTGCTTGCTGGGTTCTAGCCTAGCAAAGAAAGACGTGATTCCCAGGATTAGGGAGAGATCTAATCTTAAAATAATAGGTGGAGAGTGGTAGTGGACAACATCCAATGCCCTCTTCTGGCCTCCATGCATACATACACACACACATACACACACACACACACACACACACACACACACACGCACACACACACATACACACATACAAGAAAGAGAGAGAGAATAGGTAGACATAAATATATGAAAGATAGATAGGTGATAGATCAATGGTAGACCGATGACTGATGATATAGATGATAGAGAGATGGTAGATAGATACAAAGATATATACATAGATAGATAGATAGACAGATAGATAGATAGATAGATAGATAGATAGATAGATAGATAGATAGATACATAGATAGATAGATAGATAGATAGATAGATAGATAGATAGATAGATGATAGATAGATCTTTTAAAAATAAAAGAAGTTTAAAGCTTATATTTTTGGTTGTTAATTACAAATGAAATAATCACATTTGTTTTAGATATTTTCACTTTAAGCTACAGGAAGCTAAAGAAAGCTATTGTGCCAGTAGCAAAACCATGGTGCCAATACCCATTGTATATTGCTCACTACATGATTCATTATTATACTCTTTATTAGCTTTACAAGAAACTGTGCTATGATGACCCATTTCCTCTTCTAGAACTTTAAAAAATTACCTCTTTATTATTCACTTGCTGAGTTTTATATTAAACTGCATTTTCTACGAATGCTTCAAATGTCTAATGCCTGTCCAGACATTTCTCAGTGCCCAGAACCAATCCTCAAAGGGTGCAGGTTCTGTCACCACCATGGAACCTCCACGGGCAGCTATGTACTTCCATCAACAATTCAGAGCTTCTGCTCTCCACATCTGCTATCCTCTGGACTCTCCTTTCAGAAACCTTCTCTTGTGTCAGATCTCTGCCTGCTGCCTTTACTGGAAAATGCCTCTCAATAGTTTTCTAAAAGATCCCCTCATATTTAAAATTTGGTTTACTCTTTCCACCAGCTGAATTAATAGCACAGTATGAAGAGAGAGGGAGAGAGGCAAATAGAGAGAGAAACTGAGAGAAAGAAGACAGTGACAGAGAAAGAGAGAAAGAGACAGAGACAGACAGACAGACAGACAGACAGCAGACAGTAAGACTGAAAAGACTGTGAATTCTATTATACTTTCCAATAAGTGTGACTTTGTTCTTGCCTGCAATCAACACTGACTCAAATCAAAGCTTAGTTCAATAAATATAGCTGCCCCTGCATAGATTTCACATGAATCTTTTGTATTAGTTGAGATGTGGGACAGCATTTACAACAGAACTACTGCTTTTCTGACTATCCCAGTGGCTGATGGTCTGGGCACTTTTTCAGATCAGAAAAGCCATGTGTTCATTCAGTCACTGAGAACTGCAAGTTGTCCTCTGACCTCCACAGGTGCTGTGCCACACACTCCAGGCTTGTATATGCACACACATAAATTAATTTAATTAATTAATTAAAAAAATTGTTTAAATAGAATGAGTTTGAACATATGCACTGGTTTGAATGAGAATGTTCCCCATAGGATTCAAGTATTTGAATAATTTGCCCCAGTTGGTGACAGTTTGCAGAGGTTTAGGAGGTAAGGCCTTGCTGGAGGAAGCACATCACTGGGAGCAGGCTTTGAGAGTTCTTAAACCTTGCCCCATTTCTAGTTTTTCTCTCTCTGCTTCCTATGTTCGTGTGCCTACTTGAAGATCTGAGTGATCAGCTTTCTGCTCTGGCTGCTTCTGCTGCATCCTCCCTACTGTGATGAACTCTTATCCCTCTGAAACCATAAATTAAATAAACTCTTCCTTCATAAGTTGATGTTTTATCAGAACAAAAGAAAAGTACTTAATACAGGTACCATGCAGAAGTAGACAGTGATGTCCCCAGTAAATATGGTTATTAAATGAAAATTTCAGTATCAGGTATGGGATACCTCCCTATGAATTATTGGTCAGGAATGCCCCAGTGTCCCCCAAAACAACACAGACTCTTGCCATTGCTCTTGGTGGCTTAGCAGAACTAGATGGTAAGACTCTACTGTTGAAGACACAATACACACTTTGGTTGTAGGAGATAGAGAAATCAAGCTAAAACTGACCTGAAAATTCCTTCCTTGATGACTAGCTTTCATAGTGGTAGAAGGTGCTATGTAGGCCCCGGTGGGGAGGTGTCACCAATAGTATTCCTGTAGCCAAGACTAAATGCTATAATACTTGCCAAACAAGACGTGCCCACTGGTGCAATAATGGCATGAATATTATGAGGTATTCAACTGCTTTTTGATTTTGAAGCCTACTCTGTAGAAATGAATTCAAGTCTGGTACTGTAAACTTAGTCAAAAGCTCATGGGTTGGGAAGTCACAGGCCCCAACAAGTAATCTACTAATGTTTTGCTAAATGGCATGTTATCAAACTGACTTCTAAATATTTATGCTTATATTCACAGATGAATATTTCTATATCAACATACACCCCACTCCAAAATGCTCAAGAAACTTAGTGGAAAAGAAGCAGTAAGAATGGAAGAGCCAAAGAATATAGAAGAATGTTGTGAAATGCTGTCTTCTAGGCACAACATGGCCATTGCACTCAGAAACTCACTGTCACTATGATTACCTGTACAAGATCAAGTCAACAAGTTCAGTCAACATTCCAACAGGCAGAACTAATTGAATTCAATGGGTTATTAATAACAACAGAGAAGGCAGAGGGCACAAAACGAGGAAAGGGATGTGTTGAGGGGCTCCTTGGGAAGAATGAGGAGTTGGTGACCCTGGGGGATGTAGAGGGGAAGAGTTGAGGTGCATAAGATCAATTTACATTGTTTATATGTATGAAATTGAAAGGGAATAAATAAAAGATATTCTATTTAAAACCACAATTATAAGTACAGCATACAAATATCTCCCAGTTTGAGAGGGCATTATGATAATTCTATAGAAATAAAGCAGCAGGCAATAAATGAGAGGGAATGGAGATGTGGGTAGCACTTTATCTAAAATAAGTACAAATATTTCTCCCAGGAAGCATCAAGGTGAGAGATGAGTGAGACAAGGGAGGCAGTCACATGATGATCAAGGCAAGCATCTAGGAAGAGTAGTATCCTGGAAGGAAGATACCGAAATGAAGGGCAGCCCTTTGAAAGCAGTTTCAGTAGAAGTGTCAGAGTACATAAAGAAACAAGGATAGTGCTGGCAAGATGGCTCAGGAGTAATGGCACTTGCCACCAAGCCCAACAATCTGAGTTCCATCTCCAGGACCTACATGGTAGAAGGAAAGCACTAATTCCTGCAAGATATCCTCTGGCACATGTATGTACATACCTGTGTATGAACACACACACACACACACACACAAACGCAAACACACGCACACACACACTAAATAAAAGTAATTTTAAATTAAAAATGAAACAAAGGTTGAAATAGATGTAGTGAGAATGGGCCGATAAACATCTGCAGATGAAGGACCAAAGTGCTCTTGAATTTATTAGACATGGAGCAATCAGGGAAGAGGAACTGTGCCTGCATTGCTGTCTTTAGAACTGAGCAACTGGGAGTATGTGGCCACTTATGGGAACTCTGCAGACACAGTGGGGCCAGGATCACACAGGGTGGGTGTAGGAATCAAAAATTATCCCTGACTTGAATGAGGCTTTATCTTTTCAATGTTATTGCTTGGTCCACATTGTTTCATGGTACAGTTACTTATGTATCCCTCACAAGTGGTGTAGAAGGGGAAAACCATCATAACCAAGTACCAAGGAAACAAATCTGAAAAGCTTATTTCAGCAAAATGGTATCTCAAGGACACATTAATTATAATAAGTAGTTACCATTTAGTCTATATTGAGTAATATTTTCTTTAATCAAGGCACATGAATAATTAATGGCTATATGCACCTGAATATTTCAAAACACTTGCTAAATTAGACTCACATATATTAAAGTGGAAACAATTTCTTTTTTGACTCACCACGGGATTTTTCCAGAAAGAAGAAAAATTCTGTGATCACAAAACCATGCCTTTATTCTGGGTTCTTCCCATGGAAGCTTTAGCAAAAACCTCTTGTTGCTTGTCCCATTGCTACAAGGAGGCTCTGCGGACTACATGCCAATTTCCCACTATCCCTTTCGACCTCTCCACAGCTATGTGTCTGCTCAGGGCCCTGAACATGACCTCTGACATCGAGCCATTCCTTGTGAGGCTCCACAGGTGCCAAACACAGAGCCCTACAGCCCTGACCTCTCCCTAGCTCTACTGTTGCCAGAATTTAGACACCCCCACTAAGCAGTCAAGATAGATTCCTGACAGCCCTACAGATTTCTGCCACTGCACTGACAGCTTACTTCTTGGTGATAGCATTTGACAACTATAGCTGAAGACACCCTGGTTCCTAGAGAAACTGCAGAGGCAGACAGCCAACGGTATCCTCATAGGTAGCCCTTGGTTGCTCTGTCTACAACTCTCCTCTTTGAAAAGACCTTTTGAAAAGCATTGAACAAAAAAATAGACAACAGCAACCCACACTTGGGTCTCCTCCTATTGGGCAGCTCTGGTGACAATTGATCCAATCTAAGTCACCAGACTTTTGCACTGCTCTCAGGAGCTCTCTTTCTTCCTTTCTTCTGCTGTTCAATTAACTTCTTCCATTTTTTCACTCATTATGTTATTTATCAGGTTTCATTTATCAGACTTGTGAGACAAGAATCCAGTGTTGGCCTCTAGTGTTAAGAATGCTAGTAACAGCTGACCATCTGAAACGTTGCACCAATACCAAACCCTCCTGGGTCTGTTGCCTAGACTCTATCACATTAAAGGAGAACACTCCAGTCTTACTACTACCATCTTTCTCAGCGTGCCCATGCCCAGTCCTCTTCCTGGGGTGTCAGTAAGATACCTGGGCACAGGTCTGGCTGTAGGGAGAATAGACAACCTTACCTCAAAGGGACTCCTTAAAATTAAGACTCAAAAAAAGTGTTTTGAATTTGCTTATTCTGGGTTGAGATAATGGAAAATTTGGTAATTAACATAATTAAAGTGACCTTTCCACTAATAGTTTGGTTTGATACATGTCTAAATTTATCCTGTAGAAACTTGGACAACCTGAGACAACTTTATGGAGACAAATATTTATGTCCTGAGTTTTTCCTCCATGAAGTACATTGATTTTCTTTTCTATGACCTGAATTGGATGACATATGATGGACAACTCTAAGCCAGGGATGGATATACTCCCCTCATTCACACAGCTCTCTTGGAAATCTCTGGGAAAACATATGAATTAGTAAAGAGAGATAACTCCCCAAAATGCCAGAACCTCCAGTGCAATAGTACTGGATAGTGCTCCCCTGAATAGTAAACAAGTCCTCAAAATTGGGCCAAAATCTGTCCATCATCAGAATATATGGACTACAGTTATACAAGTTATATCTTGCAGATAAAGAGAAATCCCAGGGATGTTTCTATTAAGTTGGTATATCAGTTACTTTTCTGTTATTGTGATAAAACACCATGACCAAGGCAACTCATAAAATACAAAGCTGATTTTGGCTTATGGTTCCAGATGGAGATGCCACAATGATGGAGGAATCATAGCAAGGGGCAGCCAGAGACGAAAGCTGAGCACTTACATCTTCACGCATGCACAGGAAGCAGAGAGAGAGAGAAACTAGAAGTGGGGCAAGGGTATAAATTCTTAAAAGCTTTCCCCCCACCCCAGTGACACACTTTCTACAGCAAGGTTGCTCCTCCTAAATCTCCAGAAAGTACTACCTGTGGGGACAAAGTGTTCAAATATTTGAGCCTATGGAGGATATTTCTCATTCAGAACACCACATTCCACATACCTTTAATTCCAGTGTTCAAGAGGCAGAGGCAGGTGGATCTCTGTGGGATCAAGGCCAGCCTGGTCTACATAGTGAATTCCAAGCCAGCTGGGACCACAGGAAGACCTTGTCTCAAAAAAAATAACAACAAAAGTTCCAATGTCCAGGGGCTGGAATGATGGCTTTGCAGTTAAAAGCATTGGCTTCTTTTGCAGAGGACCTGGGTTCTATTCCCAGCACCCACTTGGCAGCTGACAACTGTCTATAACTCCAGTTCCAAGGGTTCTGATGCCCTCTTCTGGTCTCTCCAGGCATTGCACACATGGGTATATTTACATATATGTAGACAAAACGCTCACATACATAAAATTAAAATAAATTAAAAAAATTTAAATCCAACATCCAAAGTCTCTCCTGGGACTCAAGGAAATCTTTTTATTGTAAACCTCTATAAAATCAAAAGACAAATTACATACTTCCAATGTATAATAGCACAGAATATAGATTATCATTTCCAAAGACAGGAATGGGAGTATAGTGAGGAGATATGTGACCAAAGCAAAACTGGAACCCAAATACCAAATCCTGTAGCTCCATGACCAATGTCTGGAACTTTAGTTCCAAAGGCCTTAAATGGCTCAGTCCCTCCAGCTTTGCTACCTGAAATATACATCTCTCTCATGGGCTGGTGCCATTCCCTGGATGCAGCTATTCTTGGCAGCTGTCTCATGACTCTGGCATCTCCAATATCTTGGGATATCCACTGCAACCCAGGCCTCGCTCCCACAGCTTTACAATGTAAAATTGCTTCCTGGCCTATCAGGGTCTTCTTGAAGGGACTTCCTTGCCATACATTGCCTGACTTCAGTAGCTCTCTGAAAACCATGGAGGAAGAATCCATGAACCCCTCCACTCTTCCATCTTTTATGCTTCTAAAGCCCAAACCACATGGACAGTGATGCCAAATTTGGCTGCCAGCCTTATAGTGGATTTTGGTACTTTTCATCCACATTAGCAACAGCTTTTGTATGTTGAAGCAATTGCTTCTTAGGAACAAAAATCCCCTCAGGCTGTCTTTCACACATTTGAAGCTTAGCTGGGTTGGGTTTTACCCTGAAGACATTCTTTCCATTGTTCAGTGTACAGTAGGAAGTTTCACCTTAATGGTATCTCTGCATCAATTACAACCTCTTTTCCAGCACATTCATTGACTGTAACTTTAAGTTTCCTAGTACTCTTTTCTTTTCCAAACTGTATATTTTATATTTCTGTCTGCCCCACATGCTCTTTTTCATTGTAGACCTGCATAAGCATCACCATTAATAACCACCCCCACAGATGTAATATTGGGCTGCCTAAAATTTCCTCCACCAAAGAATTTTGTCCATCACTTTTTAACTTAGCATCAGACAAGTTCTTAGGATGCAGGCAGAAGGCAGAAAGATTCTTTGCCAAAATATTACACAAATGTCCTCTCATCCAGTTGCTGCTTAAGTCCTTGCTTCCCTCTAGAATTACATTGCTCTCAGCACTACTTTCTTCCAGTCTCCTACTAGAATGGCCCATTAAGCTCTGCTTATATCACTCAACCACTTTCCTAGTCCATAGTTCCAAAGTCTTCCACTTTCTTAAAAAAACATGGTCATGTTCTTTGCAGCAACAGTCCACTATCTGGTGCCAACTTTAGTATTAGTTATTTTTTGTTGATGTGATAAAAACACATGACTAAGGCACCTTATAAGAGAAAAACTTTATTTTGACTTATTTTTCCAGAGAGAGTCAATAATGGTAGAGGAGGCATAGCAGAAAGTGGAGAGCTCATAGCTTCATGCATACACAGGAAACAGAGAAGAAAATTGAACGTGGGGCACAGGTGTAAACTCTCAAAGTTTGCCCTCCAGTAACACACGTCCTCCAACATGGCTGTACCTCCCAAACCTCCAAAAATAGCACCAACAACTGGAAACAAAGTGTTAAAATATCTTAGCCAAATTTCTACATGGTAGAAATGAAATATTTAAAACAGACTGTAGAGGTTGAAATCAGGTATGGGGAGATGAATGCATGGCTAGAATGGATCAAATATTCTATCAGTGCATTGAATAAGAGAAATAATTACACTTGCTTGGGAGGGAGACTGAAACTTAAGTGGTCCTCTTCCTGCTTAGATGAACCTCAGGTGCCCTAGAGATAAAATGAGTGATCTTCCTCTTCAATGACAAGATGCTCTGGGGAAATCAGTCTTGTCTTTGTCCTGTTTCCAGACTCCAAGGGACTAAAGAAAGACTCCCTTGAATTATCAAATTTTCCTTGGTAGGAATCAAGTGCACCTTCTTCCTAGAAATGTGGTATGTGTCAGAGGGAATTCTTAGGAATTCTTAGGAAATATGCTGGATAGAAGTGCTATCATATCTTTGAGGAGATGTAATACCACTCCAGCCTGAGCACTGCCGGGGCAGATATCTGGTGGTATTGTGGTAGACTGTTACTCAAGATCTTACCAGACAATTGGAGGGGAATCTGTGCTTTGGTTCAATTGGCAATTCCTTTCACTATTGCATATTATCAAACTACCTAGGGTCAGTCTCAGTTGTCTTAAAAAAAACAGAAAAAGGAACTTCTGGCTCTAAGAGGGTCATTTGATCCTTACATAATTTCTATTAGGCTGCTGAAGGGAGTTCCCAATGAATTCAAGGCTAGGAATTAAGTAGTGGGATTTGAATCAGTACTATTGTGGTGGTCTATCATAAATAAAAATGTTTCCTGGATAAATTATACATTCTATAACCAACAAAGATTTGTAAGTGACTAGGGACTCTATTAAGGGTATAGAAGATCAACTGGCTGCCATCAGTAGAATTACATGGGGAGTTCTGTGTAATGACATGTGGCCAATGTTGTACTTTTATTCCTAATAATATAGCTCCTGAAGGCACTATTACAACAGCTCTTTGGGGACTACTTTAGTCAATGAATTAGCTGAAAATTCAAAAAATAGATGAGCCTTTTCCAATTTTATTGAATAATGGTTTGGAAAATAAGAAGAAATAATGATCTCATTCCTGACTTCCCTTGTTAAGATCTGGGAGCAATGATTACAATTGGTTGTGTGAACCCATGCATATAAGGACTAATCCAAATATTATGATACGGCAATGACCAGCCATATCCCTGCATCTTATCAAAGAAATTTGTGATTAATGAATTCTTCAGAGCAGCAAACTCAGGCAATGTTGAATGAATTTGAAGAAAATAATGGAAACATATTGTTAAAAAGAGAGAAGTTGTGAGAAATATTAATGAGACAAATTGTCTTTTATATCAGAGTTAAATTAGATTAGAGAAACATCCTTTTGAGAAGACATCATTTGATAAAGTCCCTTCCTGAGTCAGCAATTCGAAATCAAAATATTCACTTGGGTTCCATTTTTCCCTAGAAACTATGCCACTCTGAATTAGCCAGTCCCACAGGAGTATTAGGTCAAATCTGAGTAATCAGAGTGAGGTGTGGTTGCCTCGTGTAGGGAGTAAAAACCCAGTGGACTTCCCACTGGGCGTGTCTCCTTGCTTCAGTTTTCACAGCTATACACCCTTCTGCAAAATAAAGCCCTTTGCTTTGGTGAAATACTTGGATTATATGGTCATTTTCTTGGGACCCCCAAGCTCACTTCTAACAAATTCTCAAAGGCCCAAACAGGCTTCTTTAAATCAACATACAGAGAGAGTGAGAGCAAGAGCAAGACAGAGACAGAGAGAGTTTTTTAATTTTTAAAATTTATTTTTATTTTATGTGTATGAATGTTTTGTTTGCATGCATATGTGCACCCATGTCATGCAATACTCACAGAGGCTGTAAGTATTGGATGCCCTGGAACTAGAATTATAGATGGTTGTTTGCCACCATGTCATCATGTGGGTGCTGGGAACCATACCCAGGTTCTCTGCAAGAGCAACCAGTGCTCTTAACTGCTGAGCCATCTCTCTAGGGGAGAGAGAGAGAGAGAGAGAGAGAGAGAGAGAGAGAGAGAGAGAGAGACTTTAGAGTTTTTAAGGGTTTCAAGGGAGAAAAATACTTTGCCTGGGAAACTAACATCAAAGTTTTTCTGGGAAAACAATCTAAAGGGTTAAACTGGATTAGCCAATAGGAAGAGAAAACGAGGATCTGGAGGGGACTCTACATAAAAGGAATATTCTTGCTCTCTTCACAATGTCAAGTGTACACTCCAAATGCGGTTAGTTGGCCAGGAGTCTGACATGTAACTGGGACCAAGAAGGGCTTCAAGGAACATCCTTCCCCAATTCCAGGGGCTGCTGCCCACTAGCTGCAAAGCGGAGAGCAAGCACTGGGCATTTTAACAACAAAAGTGAGAAGGAGGGAGACCAGGTACCACACAGCTGCCTCCGGCACTCTGCAGCAAACATGAGAGGAGAGTCTGAGAACTGAAATTCCCACATCTTGACCTGCAAGACCTCCTCAATCACAAATGTACCTACAAAAAGAAGGAAATATGGACTTCTTACCTCTTAATATCATGGTACAACTAATGATTGTGGCCTGGAGGTTCTAGGTTTTGAGAGATTACTAAATGAAAACTCACCACTAACACTCTTAATACCTTTTCAGAGGTGAGAGGAGGCATCAACATATTAAAGTACTGAAAAAAATTTACCTAAGAATAGACAAAATGCAGTTACTATTGATTTTCTCAACTTGCTTTGTAAACTGCTGACTCAGAAAACCTCAGAGGCATGTAGCCTCCACATGGCTAATCTAGTTAGTAATTTTTCTGTCCTCTGTCTAAAGAGCATACTTGTCTAAGGAGAAATGTGGGTCAGATGATGGCACAGGCTGAAATTCTGCCACCAGAGGGTGCCAGGAGACTGTTGGGGAAACACAGGAATAGAGAAGGATGTTGTGGAATAGTTGTTATTTCTTTCAAATAAAATATAATGAAACTTGAGCTGTGCCTTTTTGAATGTGAAAAATACCATTGAAATGGCACAAAATCTTTTTCAAACAGCAGAAGCTAATTTTTCCTCCATCACTACTTTCAGGAAACCCAGGGTTCTGGTACTTGATGCTTAAATGGAGCTGTTGTTGCTCAGTGACTAGAACTTTCCTAGCATGCACAAGGTAAGCTAGCTCCATCCCAAGAAAGTTAAAATAATGATGATCATGATAATAATAGTAGGTGATATTCAAGTGATCCCAAAAGAATGGGTTACTATTTATTTTTAAATTCTTAAACTTCGATTCTCTACTTTTAGTTATTAAGAAAAAAAAACCATTCCAAATAAAAAACAGCAGACCAAAGCTTCACTCAGGGCATTTCCCTCCCCTTCCAACACTCTGCCTGGTACATAGTCATCAGTGGGTAGAAGGATGATTGGCAGGAGTGGAATGTGAATTGGTATTCACACAACAGCAAGGGACCTCCAGTTCCTGTAATGATGTAGTGCAAGACCCTGAACCTGGAACACAGACACGGCATGGAGAAGCATTGAGATAGGCATCTGAAACAGGACTACATCAAACTCTGCTCATTGAACACTCTATCCTCAGCATCCTACCATATTAATTTCACAACTGAATTTCACAACCTTTTCTACTCATCAGATAAGCAAAGGGTCAAGTACTGAAAGCCAAACCTGTCTTTCAGTGAAGAGAGGAACTCTCTTTTGAAGAAATGAAAGGGTCCGGAACAGAGCATCAGTCGCTAATGTCTGAGATATTGCTAGCATCATGGTTGACTCTCAATATAAGACCACCAGAGGACCCTTACCATGGCCATTGGGATTCTACTCTCATTAAATCAGTCAGCCAGCAAGGAGAATACCAAGCATTTAAGGGAACCACATCCAAATGAAAGACCAAAGTAGAACAACAGATCCAACTATGTTTCAAAACTAACTTTCTAACCACATAAGAAAAAAGTAAGTTTTGTAGTATGTGATGTTTCAACCTTACAGATATCACTTTAATATATATTTTTGAAATATTGATAAAATAATTTTTAATTATTAGAATAAACTATAGGATACTGATATTCTTAGAGTCCAAAAACAAGCAATGTACTCAAGTATCAGTGATTTCACATGTTTAACATAATTTTAATGAAAAAAGAACAGAGTTGATTCAAAATCTGGCCAGCAACCAAGGAAGTACCAAAGAGTGGAAGATTTCATAATAACAATAGGAAGATATAACATTTTACTGAACTTTGAAGTTTACAAAACATTACCTCCATTTCCTAAGAAATCTGGAAGTCGAGCTTTGAGAAAGACTCAAGACAGAGGCAGTGAGAAAACAGAGCTGAGGACGTCATAGAAACAGAAGTAAAAGGAGGAGCAAGTTAAATGCAAAGCCAAATATCTAAGGGGTTAGAAGTTACAAGAACTAGTGTAATTAGAGAACATCATGTGGTGAGATTCTTAAGCTGACCCAGGGAAATGTCCATGACACCAATTCTAAGAAGGATAAACTTGAAATCTTCCAGTTGTGAGCAATCAAATCCAATCTTGGAAGTAGCAGCCCAGAAAACTGTATAAATGTCCATTATAAGAGCCTAAAACTAATTTTTACCTATATGATATAGGTAGGAAAAGCTTACTTTTGTCAGATGTATCAGGAGAGTAAATCAGTAATTCTTTACCCACATGCACATAGCAACACATTCACACATGCATATATTTTGCACATACATTCATACACATAAGGAAAAGACAAACAGGCAACCTGATGGCTGGTGGAATGTGCAGTACAGGATGATCATGGGCCCTGGCATCTTCTTTTCTGGGATTGACTCCCATTCACACCTTGTTCCTTCTGAGTGCACTCACCACCACCACCCCCACACACCAAGGATGAAAGGGCATTTTACAAGTGTACAAATGATTTACTTTCTTCTTTATTTTTATTTTTATACACAGTCCCAAGGAAATGAGAGAGCAGTTGTATGACAGAAAGTATATGCTGTGCATAGATAGAGCAGGAGCCTGATAGACAGCTCCCATATATTCTGATTTGCACAATACATGAATATACATTGGTGATTGTGACCACTGAAAACCAGAAAATACAAGTGAGGCATAGATAGTCTTATTGATCATTCACTGCACCTGGAAAAACCTAATACCAGATGTTCTCCTCTGAAAAGATCAAGGAGCCTAACCATCTTCCCTCTGTATGCAGCCTCATTAAAGTTTCCACAAAGTCAGCACTCCATCCTGTTTTCAAGTCTTCTATTCAAACCACAGTTGCCTCCCCCAGAAAGACAGCCTAGGCTTTCTTGTAGCACCACCTTGTCTTACTCAGAGTTGGTTGTAGGACTTTTCATGCTAGCCACTCCTACACCCAAGCATATTTATTCCTCCTTCTCATGGTCAATGTCGAAGCCTCATGAGGCAAAGGCTATGGAATAAAGCTGCTATTTTTGTGGGTCTTATGCTTGGCACCATGTTGCACCAGATCCATGGCCTCCAGAACTGTGATCCCACTTTCAGGCCATTGCCTAGCCACTTCAAACTTTTTACTCAAAGAACTAAGAATCCCCTTGGTCTTTCAAATTATCTGTCTTAAAAATGTGTAAAAATAGCCAGGCATGGTGGCGCATGCCTTTAATCCCAGCACTAGGGAGGCAGAGGCAGGCAGATCTCTGTGAGTTCGAGGCCAGCCTGGTCTCCATAGCAAATCCAGGCCAGCTGGGGCTACAGTAAGACCCTGTCTCAAAAAGACCAAAAAATAAATAAATAAATAAAGCGTAAAAATAAAACAATTTGAAACGCCTTGACCCTTCCTGAGAAAGAACTCATTAGAGTTCTTGTATGCTATGGCACACTGGGTCACTAATGTTGATTATTTGAATATAAGATCCCTTGCAGCTAATGCACCCACAAGAATAAGCACAACATGGTAGCCTTTGCTACCCCACCTGAAAAAACTGTGTATAAAACCTGTGTCCTCAGCTGCATATTTCTCTCTTTAGAAAAAATTTGTCATTTAGGGACACTGTTCAAGCCCATTCTAAATGGTCTGAAACTAAGGGGGAGCCAAGCAAAGATAAGCAAACATACCATCCAGTACCTCAAAGCCCCCAGTATCAGGGCTGAAGGCTGCTACTTACAACCTTGGCTTTATCAGCACCTCACACTAAGCAGATCTCGCTCAGTGCCACAGCTTGTGCTGATAATTCTGTTTCTAAAGTTCTTAGAGAAGACAAGGATAAGGAACAAGTATATAGACCTGGCCACCCAGAAAGCCAGGCCTGCAAATCTCTGTGCCACCACCACGCTCTCAAAACTGTTTAGATTTTGTAGATTTTGTTATGTAAGCTTTTTGTCCTGAAGGGTTTTAATTAAAGATTTTTAAATATTGAGTAAAATGTTCACCAACTTGATCTGTAACATATATATAATAAACTTGTCATATAATTTATTTTTCTTAAAAACAAGCCTCTTAGACAAATTGCCATGTAACTTTTATTTAGAATATAAGGTCATCTGGAGCTTAGTGTAATGTAAATAAAGTTCTACGAAATGCTAAGGTCATTCTTTGGGGTATTGCACTCTGACAAGCTAGATGGAGCCAGCCTTGTCAGCTGTTGGACAAACAACCCCTCTGGCCTGGGAGTTCAGTGGCCAGCTGAGTGAGCCTTGCTGAGCCATACGCTCCTGAAAGCAGATCCAGGAACACAGATACTCCTTACCATCTTGGCATTTATATTTGACAAAAGCACACATTTCCATTATAAGAAAAGAGTCTTGATGGAGTCTCCGAGACCAGGAAGAAAGCTGTGGAAAATCTGTGTTCTTAGCACTAGCTCACTGAGGATTTCAAATAGATATGTATCCCAAACTGGCCTTGATCTTCCTACCTCAGCCTCCTGGAATTACAGGTGTTGTACCACACCCAGTCTAAAGAGAAACAATCATTAGTTTGTATCTGATTCCCCAAAGAATTTGAACAGGAGCTCTTCTGAAGGAGATAAACATTCTAGCTATCATTCATCAACAGAAATGTGTCTTAAGGGGCTGGAGAGATGGCTCAGTAGTTAAGAACAGGTACTGCTTTTGCAGAGGACCAGAGTTCGATTTCCAGCATTCACTTTGGGCATCTCACAATTGCCTGTAACTCCAGCTCCAGGGGATCTGTTGCCCTCTTCTGGACTCTGCCAGCATCTGCACGCATACATGTACAATTCTCACATACAGACACACACATATGTACATAATTAAAAATAAAAATATATCTTTAAAATGTGTCTTGATTTTAAATATTTGAAAGTGTTATTTATTTTTGTCTCTTTTTATAACATAAAACTCACATAATTAAACTAATTTGAGACAGGGCTAGAGAGATGACTCAGAAGTAAAGAGCACTGGCTGCTCTTGCAGAAGACTTAGGTTCTGTTCTCAGTACCTACATGGCAATTAACAACCATCTGTAACTCTAGTTTCCAGGGATCCAACACTCTCTTCTGACTTCTGTGGGCATTGCACAACATGGGTGCAAATACATGCATGTACTCATACACATAACATAAATAAATAATAAATAATAAATAAAATATAAACTAGTTTGAGGGTATGTGTTGTGACCATAAAATCGTTACTTACCACTACTCACTAGAAAGGATGGTACACTGAGCCTCTGAGCTGCCAGTGAGTTTCCACTCCTGAAGGAGGACCTGTACTTGGGCCTATTTCTAGTAAATGGAATGTAGCAAGAATAGTTTTCTTCCAAAGTGCAGTCTCAAAATTTCCGGACTTGTTCATAACCTTCTTGCTCTAATAGAAGCAGCTGTCTTGTTACCCACAGAGGGCCCTTAGGACTGCAGGCTCCAGAGACTGGGTTCTACCTCTAGCCAAGTTATGGAGATCAAAAAATAATCTTCAGAGGAGACCACAGCCCTGACAACAGTTCCAAGGCAGTCTTGTCTTAAGGCCAAAGCCCCAGATGGGCCCTGCCTTGGTTCCCAAAGTCAGTGACTGTCCAGCTCACTAAGCTTCAGGGTAATTTACTGTGTCTCATTAATAAAAAAAATGCATTCTTCCATCTGAAATCTTACATTTAAAGAATGTCCACTTAAGTACCTAGGGGGAAAGTGATCTGTGTTTCCAATGAATTCTTCAATGACTCAGGAGAAATCACATACACATATAAAAATATGTAGAGACATGGAATGAAAGTTTAAACAACTGGTAGAAATGTACAGTATTTAAACTTACATCAAAATTAAGAATTATCCATAAGGTCAAGGGAAAGGACCAATTTAAAAGGGAATGAATTGAAATTGGCAAAAGTGAAGATTAATAAATATATATGAACCAAGAAAAGTACAAAAACAAACAAACTTTTTAAATAGGCCTAAGATTCAGGGTTGGAAATTATTCTGCCACCATCTAGCCCTGGGTAGTAATATCCATCAAGAAAGCTGCTCAATTTACATAAAAGAGAGAAATCATACAAGACTAAAGCATTAGACAACATTATTTTATAAATAGAGCTAGAAGTTTTAGTTTGAAAATTTTGAAAGAACCTCAGATGGTGTGGTGATATGAGGGACAGTTGTACCTGGTTCCTACTAAATAGAAAAATCTGTGAGCTACAGGGTGACCACCCTTAGTCCTCCATACTGCCACAGATAGTGGCTTCCCCATTCATAGGTCTCATCCTCAACTTTCACCAACTACAGATCTAAAATGTTTGGGAGGAAAATGCACCTGTAGTGAACATCTACATTTTCCTTATAGTTATCCCTTAAACAAAAATAGTAACTGTATCATACTATATATCATAAATAATGCAGAGATTAAAGGGTCTGGGAAGATGTGCACAGCTTTATGTGAAGGCTAATTTTAGGGAACCATAAGCACAGATCGCAGTGTCACACATGATACAAAAGGTGAGATTCATCATGGAGAGACATGGACTATTATAAAATAACTAAGATACTTATGGATAAGTTTTAGGCATGGAAAATACAATTTTAAGAAGAATATATGAAGATGTGACATAGCATGATCTCAATCACATTATAATTCATAAAAAAACTTGGAGGAAGAAACAGTTTTTCTTTATACAAGTGTATGTTTTCAAATATATACTTTCAAATATATACATTCAGTTTCTGAATGTACTGCAAACATGGACATGCTAAGATTAAATAATAATATACAATACTCCATCTTCTGGTTGGAGAAATGGCTTATCTGGTATTTTCTTGGGGGCTAGAAAGATGGCTCAGCAGTTAAGAGCACTGGCTGCTCTCAAAGAAGACCCAGGTTCAATTCCTAGCATCCACATGGCAGCTAACAACCATCTGTAACTCCAGTTCCAGGGGAATCCAACACCCTCTTCTGACCTCCGTGGACATTACACAACATGGGTGCACTTACCCACATGCAGGCAATATACTCATATGCATAAAATAAAAATAATAAATAAAATTAAAAAGAAGATATATTTGTGTTTAAAGTGTATATATTCACTTGCACATACCCAGATGCATATATATACTATTAAAAATAAAATCTTAATATATATGTGTGTATATATAAGCCTCATTTGCTAAAGTAGACATCAAAGAAAAATTAAAAAGAAGAGTTTTATGCTCATTTAAGAAGTATATGTATTCATATGAAGATTCAGGAACAATTACATAAAGCATTTATTTTTGAAGAATATGTCATCTAGAGAGAGATGTTTATTTTTATATCTTAGAGTATAGTACACAAGTTAAATATAATTGAAATAATATTAATTTAGTTGTTTTGAGAACAAATTGTACCTACATGTGTGGCCTTCCAATTACTTATTGATAAAATTTTTAAACATAAAGTTTACATATCTCTAAAATATCAAAAATTTCCCTTAATCATTTATACCCAAAAAGATAAATCAATGAAGAATCTTGAGATTGACTTGACTATTTTACAAGTACTTAAAAGGTACAAAGCCATCTTCACTACAAGTATTGTTTGGGTGACAAAAAAAAAAGAAAAAAAGATAAAACCAAAAACCTCTTACCAATCCCAGGCACTAGCAGACTGTGTGTAGCTAAAACTTCTTCTGATGGAGTGTAAACAATGTGTACCCCCTCCTCCCTGGATCTCAGTGACAAACTGAGGTATGAGTTCACCAAACTACAGTCTAGGAAACTAGTGAATTTTGGGTTTACTTACAGAGCAATAGGTGATGGTTTGCTTACAGGACTGTGGATGTTCCCACCTAAGGCCACACTGGAAAGTCTTCATCCAAGCATGGATGGTGGCTTCTCTACAGCAGCACAAAACAGTGAGAGAGCCTCTCCTAGGCTTTCTCAGCTTATATACATTTAGCCCCTCCCCTTCATGCAACTAGGGCCACCAGGTTGATTGGGAGGATCCTGTGATTCTCCCTGTCCCTCCTTCCTTGTGGAGCATGACAGTCAACAAGCTTAGCTGTGATGATCCTAAGCAAGCAGGCACAATCAAGCTTAGTAAGATGCCATATGTCCATGGTCTGTCTGTCAGAGGCCAGTTTATTCAACACTCCACCCCTTCTTCTGGTTCCTACATATTTTCTTCTGTCCTCTTCTTCAAGAGCCCCTGAACTTTGGAGGGGGTGACATAGATATAGGACAATCTTCCACTGTGACAAGATATTAAACCCTTGGGCCTTTTCATGATCTATTTTCAGGACATGGTTGTTGGCCTATCTCAGTGGCATTCCTCCTACCATAAAAACACAAATGAAGAGGAAGAAGCAGGAAAATCTAAATGGACACTGACTACAATAATAACCTATAGGCATAAACACAAATGCTTGGAAGGAACCCTAGTAGGTGCAGCATATCCATCTAACAAAAAAATTGCAGTGGGTTCCTCACTGGGACATATAACTTCCCCTGCCTCTGAGGGTTGGTCTGGCTTGCAGTACCAGATGCGTGTTCCTCCCCAAAGAGCGGGCCTTAAATCTAATTGGAAACTTATTTATTGTATGTGTACTAGTTGCACCACCATTGCACTGACAGGCACATCTTGCTTGGTATGTTGATAGGGCAGCACACTGGGTCCATCATTAATTAGAACTGTTGGGGATCAGTCCTCTCCCAGTAATCCAGTGATCTGCATAGTACCATCTACAAGTTGGTGGGACATTTCTAGCTAAGACCTAGCTTGATTTCTTTCTTTCCTGTGTTCAGATTATGCAGTGTCTTCAGCAATAGGGTTTTACTATTTAGTTCTGGAATGCAACTAATATTACTGGCAATAGCCTTCACCTTTTTTTAGAGTTCTTTATAAAAGATAAAATAAAAATCTTTTTTTTAGCTCTTAAAAAACTTTATTGAGAGTTTCATACATGTATAAAGGTGTTTTGATCAAATCCATGCCCACTCCCTCAGCTCCAACATTCCCCCTCTGAAGAGATATCCCTAAAATCTTTTAAGGATACAAGCTCCCAAATACTTTTGACATTTTTGGCCTTTGCAACAGAGTATGTTGCTAACAGGCCCAAGGACATTTTGACTTTTAGCCAAGAAACTGGCTACATTTTGGGGGGGTCTTTTTACCCTAACTACCTAGCCAATTCCTACTTCATATTCTTATCACACCATCTTCTAAAGAGGTTACCCAAATTGCCAATAGGGAATAGGGATGCAGATCACTCTGGCTTCTTCCATGCTGAACAGGGATGCAGGGTGAGGCAATGAAGGGGTACCATCTAAAAGACTCCCAAATTGCATAACTCTTGTCTCTAAGGGGAAAAGAAAGTCCTTGAGTCATGACTAGGAGATATGAAGGAGAAGTAAAGACAAGAGTAATTAGCATTACAAGTTCTAGACAGGGAACTAGTAAAAAGTCAGAACAGGGCAATTTTCAAATGTTCATATGAGAGTTCATTGGAGTTTCTTGACAAGGGCTTCCAAAAGCATCCCTCTATTTGGGTTCTTCCTCATTTTTCTTTTGTCTTCCAAGGCTGGACTAGGTGGCTGCGAAAAGTGGCTGGATATTCAGGTGAGAGTCTGGTGACCCTGCTTGGCACTTTAATGAATGAGCACAACCATTAACAAGCCTAATTGTGACTATGTTTAGTGATCAAGCTCAGCCGAAGTCGTGATAATGGTAGTTATTTCATTCAGAAGGTACTGCCGTATAGCATCATCTTATTTAAAGGACCTGGAATTTAAAAGGATTTGGTGCTAGGAGCCACATATGAGGGAGAACATATGTCATTTGTTTTTCTGAGTCTGTGTTACTTCACTTAGTTTAACAGTTTCTAGATCCATTTTTTTCTAGAAAAATTTCATTAGTTCATCTTTCTTTTTAACTGCTGAGTATAACTCCATTGTGTAAATGTAGTACATGCACAAGACCCATGCAAACTCAAGCTGACAAAAACCGGTTGCTTCCATCTCTTAGCTATTGTGAAAAGAGCAGCAACAAACATGGTTGTACAAGTGTCTCTACAATAGGATGAGTTCTTTAGGTATATGCCAAGGAGTGGTATAACCAGGTCATATGGTAGGTTCATTTTTACTTTTTTAAGAATTCTCCACACTGTTTTCCATAGAGGTTGCATGAGTTTGCAGTCCCACCAGCAGTAAATGAGCATTCCCCTTTCTCCACATTCTCGCCAGCATTTGGTATCATTTGTTCTCTTGAGAGCTTGTTTGGAGGTTCTAGCAGGGGAGCACAGCTACTCCTATACTCTTGACTGAAGGCCGGTCCTCCTCTATCAGTGAAGGTTGTCCTCTTTGACTGAGTGTGCAGCTTCAGGAGGGATACACATGGAGCATTGAGGGAGGGAGAGGACACCAGCCTAGCCAGCCAGATCAGCCAAATCAACCCTAGCCATCAATGGGGTGACAGATGTCACAGCCAGATCACCCTCATATCCCATATCATTTGTTCTCTTGATCTTAGCCAGTCTGATTGGGGTAAGGTGATACCTTAGGGTGGTTTTAATTTGCATTTCCCTAATTACTAACGATGTTGAACACTTTCTGAGATGTTTCTTTGCCATCTTTATTTCTTCTTTTGAGAACTCTCTGTTTAGATCTTTAGCCCATCTTTTAATTGAGTCATTTGGTTTCTTGATTCTTTGTTTGTTGAGTTCTTTATATATTCTGAATCTTAAACTCCTGTCAGATGTGTCACTGGTGAAGATTTTTTCCCATTTTGTGGGTTTTCTCTGCACCTTTCTAATTTTTTGTTGTTGTTGTACAGAAGCTTTTTAGTTTAATGAGGTTCCACTTGTTGATTGTTGATCTTAATTCCTGAGCAATTTCTGATTTAGAAAAACCTTTCCTACACCTATATCCTGTAAGTTACTGACAGTTTTCTAATAGTTTCAGGGTTTCCAGTTTCACATTGAGGTCTTTGATCCATTTGGAGTTGACTTTTGTACAAGGCAAAAGATAAAGATCTAGTTTCATTCTTCTACAGGTGGAGATCCAGTTTTGCCAGAACCATTTGTTGAACATGCTGTCTTTCCTCCATTGTGTGTTCTTGGCACCTTTGTCAAATATCAAGTGGCTGAAAATGTGTTTACTCAGGTTTAGATCTTCAATGATGTTCCATTGATCTATGTGTCTGTTTTTGTGCCAGTACCATGCTGTTTTTATGACTACGGCTCTGTAGTACACTTTGAGATCTGGTATAGTAATCCCCCCAAGTGCTGCTCTTTGTGCTCAGGGTTGCTTTGGCTATCCGGGGACTTTTTTGCCTCCATATGAATTTAAGGATGAATTTTTCTAATTTTGTGAAGTATGTCATAGGGATTGCATTGAATCTATATATTGCTTGTGGTAGGATGGTCATTTTAACAATATTAATTCTTCCAATCCATGAATATGGGATGTCCTTCCATTTCCTGGTGTCTTTCTTAATCTCTTTCTTTAATGACTTAAAATTTTCATTGTAGAGATCTTTGCTGTCTTTGGTCAGATTTATTCCAAGATATTTTAAATTTTTTGCAGCAATTGTGGATGGAAGCCTTTCCCTGTATTCTTTCTCCAATTGCTTGTTATTGGTATACTGAAAGGCTGTTGATTTGTGCAGATTGATTTTATAACCTGCCACTATATTGAAAGTGTTGATCAGTTCTAGGAGTCTTCTGGTGGAACTTTTGGGATCTCTTAGGTACAGTATATCATCTGCAAAAAGTGATAGTTTGACCTTTTCTTTTCCAATTAGTACTCCTTTAATTTGCTCCTCTGGTCTTATTGCTCTAGCAAGAGTTTCAAGCACTATGTTGAAAAGGACTAGAGATAGTAGACATCCTTGTCTGGTTCCTTGTCTCAATGGGAATTCTTCCAGTTTTGCTCCATTTAGAATGATGTTGGCTGTGGGTTTGTTGTATATGGCTTTAATTATGTTGAGGTATGTTCCCTTCAGTACCAGTCCAATTCCCTCTAGGACTTTGAACATAAATGCATGTTGAATTTTGTCAAAGGATTTCTCTGCACCTATTGAGATGACCATGTGGTTCCTGTCTTTGAGCACATTTATATGATTTATGATGTTATTGACTTAGGTATATTGAATGATCCCTGCATCTCTGGGATAAAGCCGACTTGATCATGATGGATGTTCTTTCTGATGTGTGTCTATATGCGGTTTGCAAGTATTTTGTTGAGAATTTTTGCATCTGTGTTCATTAAGGATATGGGTTCTATAGTTTTCTTTTTGTTTGTGTCTTTACCCAGTTTGGGTATTAGTGATGCTGGCTTCATAGAAGGAATTTGGGAGTTCTCCCTCTGTTTCTATCATTTTGAATAATTTAAGTAGTACTTGTTGGAGATCTTCTTTAAATGCCTGGTAGAATTCTGCTCTAAATTCATCTGGGCCTGGGCTTTTTTCAGTTGGGAGGCTTTGTATTACTGTTTCAATTTCCTTATATGTTATGGGTCTGTTTGAACTGTTGATTTCTTCTTGGTTTAACTTTGGAGATTCCCATGATTTCAGATATCCATCCATTTCTTTTAAACTTTCAGATTTAGTAGCATATAGGTTTTTAACATCCTTATAATGGTCTGGATCTTTTGGGTGTCTGTTGTGAAGTTTCCCCTTTCATCTCTGATTTTGTTGATTTGGATTTGCTCTTTCTTTCTTTTGGTTAACTAGGCTAAGGGTCTGTCTATCTTGTTTATTTTTTTTCGAAGAATCATGTCTTAGATTCATTGATTCTTTGTATTGTTTTCTTTGTTTCTGTTTCATTAATTTCTTCTCTGATTTTGTTATTTCTTCTTTTCTTTTGGGTTTGGGTTTCATTTTTTCTTGCCTTTCCAGTTCCTTGAGTTGCAGTGTTAGGTCATTTATTTGGGCTCTTTCTAATTTTTTAAATGTAGGCACTTAGAGCTATAAACTTCTCTCTTAGGACTGCTTTTAATGTGTACCAGAGGTTGTATTC
>NW_008340356.1:1524890-1533971 GCF_000622305.1 Nannospalax galili | reverse complement strand
CCCAGTATGTGGTCAATTTTTGAAAAAGTTCCATGAGGTGCTGAGTAGAAAGTGTATTCTTTGGTATTTGGGTGGGATAATTGAAAGATGTCTGTTAGGTCCATTTGATGTATGGTATCATTTATTTCAGATGTCTCTCTGTTTATTCTTTGTCCAGTTGAACTGTCTAATGGAGACAGTGGGGCATTGAAGTCCCCTACTATTACTGAGTTGGGACTAATCTGTGTCTTAAAGTCCTGTAGTGTTGTTTTTATACATTTCGGTGCACCAGAATTTGGTGCATATATATCAAGGATTGTAACATCTTCTTGGTTAACTGTTCCTTTGATGAGAATGATGAGACCCTCCTTATCTCATCTGAGTAGTTTTACTTTGAAGTCTATTTTTTCAAATATTAGAATTGCAACCCCTGCTTGTTTCTTAGTGCCATTTGCTTGGAATATTCTTTTCCATCCTTTTTACCTTAAGGTAGTGCCTGTTCTTGAAGGTGAGATGGGTTTCTTGCAGACAACAAAGAGTTGGATTATTTTCTTAATCCATTCACTTAGCCTGTGTCTTTTGACTGGAGAGTTTAGTCCATTGATATTTAGTGTTATTATTTATAGGTGTGTATTTGTTGTTGTCATTTTGATTGCTGTTTGTGTTCTCTGTGTAATTTTATGTTTCTTAGATTATATCTTTATTTTCTTTCGTTGCCCCTAGGGTATAGTTGTTTCTCCCTCTGTTCAAGTATTCTTTGAAAGGCTGGTTTTGTGGACATGTATTCTTTCAGGCTACTCATGTCATGGAAGACTTTTCTTTCCCCCTCAACTATAATAGACATTTTTTCTGGATATAGTATTCTGGTATGGCATCTATTGTCATGTAGAACTGGAAATACTTTGGTCCAGGCTGTTCTGGCTTTCATAGTGTGCACTGATAAGTCAGCTGTAATTTTGATGGGCTTTCCTTTATATGTTTTCAGTATTCTCTCTTTGTTCTGTACATTTAGTGTTTTTACTATGATATGTCTTTTCTGATCCTGCCTATTTGGTGTTCTATGTGCTTCCTGTATTTGTATAAGGATGTCTTTCCTTAATTTTGGGAAATTATCTTCTACAATCCTACTTAAGATCTGGTCAACACCTTTAACCAGAATTTCTTCTCCTTCCTCTATTCCTATGATCTGTAGATTTGGTCTTTTCATGGTGTCCCACATGTCTTGCATGTTCCATTCCTGTGATTTTTAAAATTTTCCATACTCTTTGCTTGAGTGGTCCAATTCTTCAACTTTATCCTCCAGTGTTGATATTGTTTTCCATTTTATTCATTCTAGAGGTGAGGCTGTCCCCTCCTGTTTCAAGTTGGCTTATTGAGTTTTGCATTTCCACCCGAGTGTTTTTCAATGTTTCTATCTCTTTTGTGAATTCATTCAGAAGTTTATCCCTATCTTCTTTAGCTCTTTGATTTGTTTGTTCATGTGTTCTGTAAATTCATTGAATTCCTTGATCATGTTTATGATTGTTCTTTTAAATTAAGTGTCCAGTGTTATCTCTAGGGGGTTCTCCTTGTAGAACTCTTCTACAAGATTGGTGGGGTTTGGTGGGTCATAATGCTTTGGCTTTCCATTTTATTATTCTTTTGTTGTGGTTTTGGCATGTGAATTTCTTTTGTTGTTTATGATTCTGATATGAGAATTAAGTTGAAGTATGCTTCTGTTTGTATTATCCAAGTGCCTAGATCCTTTCTTGATTGGTTATGTAAAGCTGGCTGATACATGGCTCAGGTTCTCTCAGGTTTATTTTGGAGGGAACTGATGGCTTCAGATCAGCTATTCAGGGGTACCCACAGAAGCCCAATTCAGATTCCAGTCAGGTACACTCAGGCTTTCTTCACCATGTGGAGGCAGGATCCAGGCTCTCTCAGGCAGTCCCAAGTGTTATTACCCCTATGACAGAGGGAGGTCAGAGGGGGGCCAGAACTCAGCACTCTCTGCCAGCCTGCTAAGATCCCAGTTGCTACACTGATGGAAGTCTGAACCCACACTCTCAGGCTGTCTGCTAGGATCTCAACCTTAGCCTACCAAAGCCAAATCTGCCCTGGGGACTTGGGAGGGGCCTCACAGAATCCCAGGTAGGGGGATGGTATGACACCACTTGGAGGCAGGATCTGGGGGCTGTCAGGCAGTCCCCTGGATTCTCAGGCCCTCTGGTAGTTGGAGGACAGAGGGAGGCCAGAACCTGGCACTCTCTGGTGGTCTGCTGAGCTCCAAGCCATTACCCCTATGGAAGTCTGAAACCACCCTTTCAGGCTGTCTGCTAGGATCTCCAATAGCTTTTATTCATTTGGAGACTTTCTGGGCCTCCTTGATCAACAATTCATAGGGAATGCAACCTACCCCTGGCACCTGAATTTTCATTTAACAATTGTACAATTTCTGGGATCCTTTGTTTTAATTTTCAAAAAATATTTTTGTTTACTTTTTAGCACCTATAGGCCCAGGCTGCTATAGATTTTCCCAACCATCCTGGTGAATATCATTGTGCTTTTCTCAATCATAAAGCTCCCAAGAATTTCACAGCTATACCTGACCCTTATACCCCTTGTGAATTTATTTTTCTTCCTTGTTTTTTTCAGGTATTACTGAATATTTTTCAAATGTGTTTCCATATCTGGAAAACACTCAGAGGTTAACATTATGTAAACCTTTTTCCAGAGAATGGGCAAAACAATGCATTTGAACCATCATCTTAAAATGAATAATGGAGTTACAAAGATAACCTTGGAGAAACACTGAAAACCTATTGTCCTCTGTTCCAAGAAAGTGTCAGGTGACCATAGAAATTCAAAACTATGAAGATAGCAAATTAAACATAAAAGTTTAATACATCATGAAAAGATTTCATCCATTTTCATCAACTGTTTTTTTTAAATAGGTCCATGTTGGGTGCAATAGGAGGCATTAACTCAGTTGGCTCTTGTCAATTTTTAGTCATTTTCTCTGAGCCATTCCATTTCCATATCCTGGAGCTCTTGCATGGGGCCACCCTGCATTTCTTTTTCCCTGATGAATTTGGTAGGACTCAAGATGCTTGGCCATGCACAGGGCCAAGGAAGAAGTAGGCCCCATTTTCCCCTGCTGCACCTGTTGGTGCCCTGTGTCAGACAGGCCCTGAGTCTGCCTCATGGCTGTAGCCATATCTAATGTCTCTCTATTGACCATACCTGGCTGCTGGTAGAAGCCCTGCTTGGGAAAACTGTCTCCACCCCTAGATTTTCACAGGAGGGAAATATACACTGCTTAATCTGGGGGGATCCTTATCTACCCTAGGACAATTTTTATGTTTAGGGCTGCCTAGTTTATTGGGAGGGTCCTGTGACTCTCCCTCTCCCTCCTTCCTTGTGGAGCATGATAGTTAACAAACGTAGCTGTGATAATCCTAGGCAAGTGGGCACAACCAAGCTTGGTAAGATGGCATATGTCCATGGTCTATCCATCAGAGGACAGTTCTATGCAACACTGAGAAATACCCAGGCCACTCATTCCAAGGAGACTTTGGTGGTACAGGAATTCCTGCCTCTGTGTACAGAGCTACAGAATCAGTTTTTCTCCCTAAGGCATTTCTGAATTAGTGATGTCTGAAGCCTGTGTCACCAGAGTAGGTGCCTTGACACCAGAGTAGGTGTCAAGGAAACTGCTAAGGCTTAGTATACACAGAAAGCAACACAAAGGAGCATTGATATTCAGCTGAAGGAACATTGGAACTTCTAAAGGATATAAAGGATATGAAATCTGAAAGTGACCTTCCCTCATTCTTTACATGCTTGGATATGCTCCCTAACATCAGACTCCATGTTCTAGGCCTGTGCATCACTTAAAGGAAAACTCTACTAAGCTGCTTTGTTGGTCCACATTATGTGATTCCAAAATACAGATGCTTCAGCAAATGAATCCAGTGAGAAAATGGGCAAAGAACTTAAGTAGAAAATTTTCTAAAGGAGATCCACAAATGGCCAATAGACACATGAAAAGATGCTCAACATCACTGGAAGTCTTTTTTGAGGGAAATGGGGATTAAAATCATGAGGAGACACCACCTAAAAAGCATTAGAATGGCCAGTTTCAAAAGAGCAGAACATAAGTATAAGACTGTGGGTAAATTAGAAATTTCTGCACTGCAAGTGAGAATTTCAGTGGCACAGCTGCTACAGAAAACAGTCTAGAAACCCTGCTTCTAAATTAAACTAACACTATCATATGATCCTTCATTTCCATTTCTGGTTGTATGTCTCAAAGAGTTCAAAGAAATGTCTTAAGGAGATATTTGTACACACATATTCATAAGAGTGGGCAAGAAAGCACAATCTAAGTGCTCATTCAGAGATGCATGGATGAAGGGAATATGACACACTGGAATATTGCAAAATCTTAAAATAAGAGGCTTCTAATGAGCTTCAGCATGGAGGACCCTCCTGGACATTATGCTAAGTGAGGTAACCCAATCACAAATGGTAGATGTTGCATCATTCCAATCTCAAGAAGCCAAACTCATGGAAGTGGGGAATGGAAAGATTATTTCAAAAAGCTGAGGTTAAAGAGGAAAGGAAATTAATGATTAATGTGCATAGAGTTTCACCTTGGAAAAATGAAAAAGGAATTCTAGAAATCTGGACTGTACTTAACATTGCTTTGTTATGCACTAAAAAAAGCCTAAGAAGATAAATGTCATGCTACATGATTATAAATATAGTTAAAAATCAGACAAACTTTAAAAGCTCCAGGAACTTACCTAATCATAGCACATAATTATGCAGACTAGTAGAAACTTTAGGAGGTCAAGGTGAAAAAAACAATAGTGTAACTGAGGATCCTCTGGTCTTTGCCTTAGAAATCAAGTCTGCTCTCCCATTTCTGCTGTATTTGATCCTGTTTCCATCATCATCCCTAGGCACTATCCCACATAATGTTACCCTGTTCCCTGCTCACATGAGGGAAAGCAGCATCTGGCTGTCTCAAGAAGAAAGCACACAGGCTGGAGGGTGATGGATTTGGTTGTAGACATCAGATCAGTTATTGGTAAACATAAAAAAGAACTTGAGAAGAGAGGACTCAAGTTTGGCTGTAATTGAGGGGGTAAAAAAGAATATGGCCTTGTTTTAAACACCAGCAGCACTAACCTAGAAAGAGGGAACATTTACTGGATATAGCTATGCTATAAAACTTGACTTCCTAGGGAGCATGCGTGGACTCCATTATTGAAACTATTTGTATTCTCAAGCCAGTGTGTCCTGTGTGGCTCCTGTGTGTGCCTCATTCTCTACTGTTGTGAGGTGCTTCATCAGAGAAGATCACTCAGACAAAGTTTTGCCCAATGAAAATCGTTGCTGGCCAGTGACTCCATGAGAGTGTTGGAACCCAAGTGTATAGCCCTGAGCCATTTCTAGAGTAAACTTTTATACAGAGAAACCATAACCAGGAGCGAAAAGTTTAAGTTCCCAAACTTACAGGTGCAAAATCCCCTTAACAATTTCTATTCTATTAAGCAACAATTACTATTTTGTAGAAGCAAGAGAAGTATAAATCTGCACTCTGGAACATGCATCAGACAACTGGGGTCCTGATGACATGTGTTCTCATAACCTGGGCCAACTGCCTGATAATTTCAGAGACTAGAGTCAGCCTAAACTTTAACATGTCATAGCTATGGTCAAGAAGGTGCCATATCACATACTATTTTGAGAACTTCACTGAAGCATCCTTCCCTCCTGGAACTCTCTACCTTGTATCTGTATTACACAGAGCTCTGTGAAGAAATTGGATTCATAACATAGGCACTGGAGCCCAAGACCCTCAACCACTCCCTCAACCTTTCTCACCTCCTCAGGCTCAGGAGAACTATAAATAGGCCACAGAAACAGTTTTGCTACTAAGAATTATAAATTCCTCTTAGGTAGTTTATTTCCCTTCCAAGAACATATACTCTAAATGTTTTCTAGCTTTGGGGGATGGAGAGAGAGAGAGAGAGAGAGAGAGAGAGAGAGAGAGAGAGAGAGAGGTTTATTTTAGATTTTTTAAAATTTCCAATTTTACATGGTCTTAGCCTTTCTGTTGTTTGTTCAGACATTTCCCCACAACTAATAATACCCAGGAGCTTAAGAGGAAAGTTGATTTTTTAAAAAATTACCAAGACTCAAAAATACTTTGTTTCTTACTAGCTCATGGTCCCTGTTTACAGAAAGCAATCTGGAAATAAATTCAATTGACTAACCCAGTGGATACTCTCATGGGGTTCCCTGGTGTGGGGAGGAAGGAAGGACTTAATGTATTGCTGCTATTCCTGTTATGTCATAGCAGCAATGGGCTGCTCTTGGGCAAGAAGATTGTCTCAGAATAGGTAGAGTTGGAAAGGAAGAACCCACAGTCCTGTTGACAGGCACATAGGGAATGTGTGAAAATCATCCATTACATGTGTTTCCACTGCATGCACTGCCCGGATACTTGTACCTGTGGTAAATCTACAGATATTGCATAGTACCTAAAGCACATCTGATGCTGAAACAGTAATATAAAATTACATATTTTGCTAACACATGCCATATGAAAAAAACTCTTTGTATTTCCCATACATCCTTTTATTCAGTACTCCTACATATAAACAATGTTTTATTTTATTGTAATTAAAATTTAGAAAAATAAATTGAAATGATGTCTATTTCACTTATACATATTTTAGTGTGTTGCTATATGTATTAGTTACTTTTCTGGTGCTATGATAAAACACCATGACCAAGGAAACTTATAGAAGGAAGAATTTATTTGGGTCAAGATTCCAGAGGGATTGTAGTCCATAATAGCAGGGGAAGTATGGTGGCAAGGCATGGCCCAAGCAGAAAGCTGAGCAATCACATCTTCAAGTTGGCACAGGAAGCAGAGTGTAAGTCTCAAGAACTCTCAAAGTCCACCCCCAGTAGTATGCTTCCTCCAGCAAGGATGCACCTCTTAAAACCTCCAAAAAGAGCACCACCAACTAGGGACAAAATGTCCAAATACTTGAAGTCTATGGGGGACATTCTCATTCAGACTATCACATTCCACCCCTTGGCCCCCATAGCTTCATGACCATATAAAATGCAAATGCACTTAGTCCACCTTCAAAAGTCCTCATAGTCTTTACTGGTCTCAATACTATTCAAAACTCCAGAATCCAAAGTCTCTTCTGAGACTCAAGGCAATATCTTAATTATAAGCCCCTGTAAAAACGAAAGACAAATTATACACTTCTAACATACAATGAAATAGAATACACATTCCTATCTCAAAAGGGAGGGAAGGGGGCACAGTGAGGAAATAATGGACCAAAACAAAACTGAAACCTAGCAGGGAAAACACCAAATCCTGCAACTCCATATCTGATGACTGGGACTTAGATGGCTTAGTCCCTCCAAATTTGCTGCAAGCAACATACATCTCTTTCTTGGGTTGATATCACTCCCTGTATATAGCTCTCTTTTGCAGATGTCTTACAGCTCTAGCATCTCCAACATCTCGGAGTCTCCACTGCCAACCAGGCTTTACCTTAACAGCTTTGCACAATGAACCATCTCAGCCTCTTGGCCTGTCAAGGCCTTCTTTACGCAGGGACGTACCTGTTTCACACTGCCTACCCTCGGCAGCTCCATGAAACCATGGAGGAAAAAACAATGACTGCTTCTCTATTGCTTCTTTCATGCCTCTAAAGTCAGCATCATGTGAAGACACTGCCAATTTCAGCTGCCAGCCTAGGATGGATACTTGTCTTTTCAACCACGTTAGAAGCTTTTCTATTCTATGGTTTTCTAGAAAGAATACCCCCATCTTCCCTCCCCCATACATATACAGAGAGAGAGAGAGAGAGAGAGAGAGAGAGAGAGACACTCCTTCCCACATTCTCTTTTCACAAGTTGGAGAATTAGTTGGATGTGGTCTTGCTCTGAAGGTACTCTTTCCATTGTTTAGCACAAATCTGTGTGTCTTTCCTTAATGGCTCTAATCTCCTTATCAAATAGGGCCTCTCCTTCAGTACATGCCTTGGCTCCAATATTATTAAACGCCATAATGCTCTCTTTCTCTCCAAATAGTGCATTCTACATTTCTTTCTGCCTCACTTGCTCTTTTTCACCATAGAACTGCTTAATATTCACTATTAATCATCATGTCACTGATTTTTACATTAGGGTATCTTAAATGCCCAGAAGGAATTAGTTCATTACTTTCAACTGAGCCTCAGCCAATTATTGGCAGATGGCAGCCAGATGCTTTGCTAAAACATCCCAGTTGCTGTTTAAGTGCTTATTTCCCTCTGGAAATACTTTGCTCTCAGCACTACTTTCTTCCACACTCCTACTAGAATGGTCTGTTAAGCTCTGCTTAATACTTTTCTAGTCCAAGGTGATAGGTAAAAAGCTGGTGGAGAATGAGCGAATGGATGATGAGGCACCGAGGCACAGATAAAACTCCATCAAAATAGGGTTTATTAGCAAAGGAACACATGGAACAGATTCCCTTCTGGGCAGGGAAAATGTCTGCCTGGGTCTTGAGCTGGGGTCTTTTTAAAAGGGAGGCTTCTTCTTCCTGCAGAAGATGGGAAGATGTATTTTTTAAAGTTGGGGGGAGTGGGATAGCAGGACTGTTAAAACCTGTCCTCTTTAGAGATCAAAGGGGAAGCCTGCTGTGTTGGCCAAACAGTGGAGAAAAGTCTGCTTCTCTTGACTTCAAAGACCAAGGTGCTTATCAGGTAGGTTCCCTTTTCTCAGGAGCATAAGTCCTTGGGATCCTGTTGGTGAGGGGGCAGGGCTATCCAAACCTTAACATTCCAGCCTTTTGTGTTGTAGGATAGGCGGCGCCATTGTCATCTTGCTACTTCCTGCTGGACAGGGTCGACGTGGGGGTGGTGCTGGATTAGGGTTTGGTCAGACAGTGGGGGTTCCCTCCTCATGCATCTCAACAGGGTCCTCCATGGTTGACAGGCACTTGTGTACATGTGGAGGGAAGGAAAGTAACAACTGATTAAAATTAGTAAGAGTTAGTTTTTGGATTTGGTCCTGAAAATATCTGAACAGGTA
>NW_008340356.1:1523766-1524024 GCF_000622305.1 Nannospalax galili | reverse complement strand
CATAGCCCCTGGACCTTGTTTGACCTTGGAGGGCCAGTAACAAAAATTTGTCCCTTTAAGTCCCTCTGACCAGATTAATATAGGCCTTAGAGTCTGGCTATTAAACATCCAACAAGGTTAGTTACACCAGCCTGGTACAGTAATTACCATGTGCTATGTACATAGAGCTTGGGCAACATCCTTAAATAAACCTTGACTAGACATCCTTAGGCTAGTTAACTAAGCTGCAACCTTAGAAATTTTAAGACTGTCTACACG
>NW_008340356.1:1504006-1522979 GCF_000622305.1 Nannospalax galili | reverse complement strand
AAGGTTTTGGATATCCTCAAGTAGAGGAGAGTTAGTGGAAGGAGAGCAGGTTATGGACTTAGAGTGGGCTGGAGAGGGGGAAGGTCATGGTGTGGAGAGGGAGTTCAAGTTGGAGGAAGGAGGAGAGATGGGTTGGGCCCTGGAATGGGAGGCAAGGGAGAGTATAGCAAGGGGAGAGCATGGGGAGGACTTGGCTGTGCCTCAGGCTGGGGAGCAGGAGGAGGTTGGGGATGGGTCCTAATCTCCTAATTGGAGGCAGTTTATCGGCTATGATAGGATCAAAAGCTGAGGTGGAGGGGTGGGGGGCAGAGGGGGAGGCTCCTGGTGGGTTGGGATCCCATGAAACTGTCTTAGCGAGAAGAACCTGATGGGAAGAACATGGGACCCAGAGAGAGGGATTAGCATGGAGATCAAAGGAAGCTTAGCTGTATGTAATTCAGACTGTTTGCCTTTACAATGGCATAAATTTTCTAAATCTCTCAAAATATTGAAGTTTAAGGTTCCAGTATCTGGCCAGAGTTATTATCTAACTCATACTGAGGCCAGGCAGTGGTGCACAGGAACTTCAGGCTTTTTGGCCCGATTGTATCTGAAAGTCCTAGTTGTTTTAAGGACTTAGGAAGACAAGCAAGAGGTGTGAGACCCTGAGACTTTGAGTGGGTGTTTCCCATAGTGACAGATTAAGTACAGAGTGAAGAGGAGATAGAGAAAGAACCCAGCAAGCTGGTTCTTTAGGTGCCTCCTAAAGGGTCCATATTTTTCCCAAATAGCTCTACGAGCTCTGGATCAAGTGTTCAAATAGAAGAGCCTATGAGGCACATTTTATTGTCAAAACACAACACAGATTAAATCTAAGATCTAAGTTAGCAGCAATTTCTGAACAGGAAATAGTATATATACACTGAAACTTTGTGTAGCTAGAGCAGGCAGCTACTCAAGATGAATTTCTTTTTATCTCTAGCTTGTATCAAAGTATAGGGAGCTTTTCAGGGAGAATTGTTCAACATCAAAGTACAGGAGCATAAGAAGCACAGGGAACCCTCCAAGGCTCTAGCCAAACATCTCTCCTTACACAGCACCCCTCCCTCTTTCCTCCTTCTGGATCAGTTGAGCTGATCCCAGTATAATTTATGTTGAAGACAACCTATTTTCACTACTGCAGAAATAATAACATTGTTATAAAAGAATATAAATATGCATATAAAAACACATAGAAAAGCCAAATACTGCAGAGATAAACCTGATAAATGCCAAGTGCAAGAACTCAGGTTGGTATGATACCTTTGCGTGGTATTAGCTGAATTTCTTCAGAGGGTACTAATAGAAGCATTTGAAAAATACTGGTGGGGAACTTTGAAGAGGTTACTGACTGAGAAACTTAGGGGATATTACTCTGGTGTTTTGGAGGGTATTATTGGGTAACTTTGGAGGGCACTGACCAGGTACCTTGGAAAGGTAATGCTCAGAAACCTTGTAAGGGGGTCAGGAGTCTTGGGAGAGTACTGGTTGGGAACCTACCAGGGTACTGGTTAGTGACTCTCATAGGATGCTGATCAAGTAATTTTTGACCAACTTGTCTGTGTCTCATTGTAGACAAAATTGACTCCTAGAGCCAGGCTAACATAAGGAGTCTAGGTTTTTCTTTGCAGTTAATAAATATGGAGGGGGAGATTCTTGAGGCTGTGTTTCCTGTTTCCAGTTAAATTTCTGCATACTAACTTTGTGCCCATAGGGAATTTTGCCTGCAGTGCTTACTATTGTGGTGGTCTAATAGTGCTTTATTTCCATGATTTTTTTCTTTACAGTAATAAACTTGAATCCTCTCTTAGGAGGACTTGTTATTCATTCTATTATTTACTTGTTGTCAGTGTGGACTACTCGGTGTCTGTTTCATGTTACAATAGGATATTTTTTGTGTGAATTTCACACACAATTACTCTATATCATTTCTATTCCTGTCTCCCTCTTTCAACTTCTTCCAAGTCGACTCCCACTCCCTCGCAACTTTGTGACCTCTTCTTTATTACCACACACACACACACACACACACACACACAACCTACTGAGTCCATTTAGTGTTAACATGCTGTGGTAGTTTGAATGAAAATGTCCTCCATAGACTCCAAGTATTTGGACATTGTGCTGCATAGCTTTAGTGTCAATTTGCCACACCTGGGTTGAGGGAGCCTCAATTAGGGAATTTCCTCTATTGGGCTGTCCTGTGGCCATGTCTGAGGGGCATCTTCTTGATAAGTGATGTGGAAGCATCCAGCCCACTGTGGTGGTGTGACCCCTGGGCAGGTGGGCCTGTGTTGTATAAGAAAGAAGGCTGGGCAGGGGCCAGGGAGCAAGCCAGTAAGCAGCATTCCTCCATGGCCTGTGTTCCAGCTCCTGCCTCTAGGTTCCTGCCCTGAGTTCCTACCTTGGGCTCCCAGATGTACTGTGACCTGACAGATGTAAGACAAATAAACCCTTTCCTCCCCAAGTTGTTAGTGGTCAGAGTGTTTTGTCACAGCAATGGAGAAACAAACCAGAACAGACATTTTGTCCCCAGTTGGTGGCGCTGTTTTGGTAGGTCTTAGAAGGTGTGGCTATCCTGGAGGAAGCATATCACTGGGGGGTAGGCTTAGAGAGTTCTTAAACCTTGCCAGATCTCAAGTCGCTGTCTTGCTTCCTAAGCCTGCTTGAAGATGTGAGAGCTGAGCTTCTGCTCCTCCTCCAGCCACCTCTCCCACCATGCCTCCCTGCCATGATGGACTCTTGCTTCTTGGAACTGTAAGCTCAAATAAACTCTTCCTTCTATAAGTTGCTTTGGTCAGTGTTTCTATCACAGCAACAGAAAACTAACTAATACACATGCCAACTGGTGTCATTTTGCAGGTCTTATTTAGGCAACCATATTTTTGAGATTTATTTCTCTGTCAGGTCTAGAATCAGGTGTCTTGGTTCTCTAGACAATTTTCACCCTCTTGTCCACAATATTCCATGAGCCTTAGGTGTAGGGGTTGTATTGTATCAATTGGGGCTTAACACTCCATGGTCACTTACTCTCTGCATTTTGTCAGTTGTGGACCTCTATAATAGGTTTCATTTGTTGTAGAAAAGAAGCTTCACTGATGCAAAGTAAGAAGTACACTTACCTGTGTGTATAAAGATAAGTATTTAGAACATATTTAGAAATTATAGGTTTAGAAAAATGGAAGTAATAGGTTCTCCTCTAGGGTCTATGACCTCTCCAGTCATGGGTATTTGTTGGGGAACCCTGCTGTTAAGGTTGGCTCCTTTCTCAGCAGGAGCTTCCTGCCTGACTTACCTGGAAAGTGCCACCAAGCACAGATGCTTGGCCTCATTTATTTAAAACATGACCTTTGGCATAGTTACCTGGAGTAAAAACTACCCCCAGGTATTTCCTATATGATAATTAGGCATTTCCCAGTAGTCGGATGATAGGAGCCTACTGCCACATGTAAATAAAGAATACTATGAGCACCTATCAGCTGAAGCATTGGCTACTGCTTCCACACTATATTTTCCCTAACCCCCACTGAATAAAGGGAGCTGTTTCACTGAGTGTGGAGCTGTTTGTATCACTGAACCTGCCTCCCTGGAAGGGATTTCTTCTGTCAGCACTCACTGGCCGTCCTGACCCCGTTCATCACTTCTGTTCCCTTTGTCCTTGTGGACCAGTGGCCAATGACCCACAAGGGGAGGGAGAGACCCCACAGGTATTGGCTATATTTATAGTAACAAGCATGAGTTCTCTCCTAAGTAGGCCTTAAGTCCAATTAGACAGATGTGGGTTACCCCCCAAAATAAAAGTGCCATATTGTACCACTTGGGATATGTTACTGGGCCAGTCATTGCTGTGGTTCATAGGTTTTACAGATAAGTAGGTCTATTGATTACTTTTCTCCTTTGGAAGCTTGCATAGTACCTCCTGGTACTATGAGAGCTAGTTCTGAGGGAAGAGGCTTCCAGATTTGTTCCAGCTAGATTCCTCCAAGTCCTGTGTCTGAAGTGTATGATGTCTTCAGCAATATGGTCTTACCTTCAAGTTATATGAGGCAGCAAGGGGCAATGGCAAAAGCCTATAGTTTGGGGGAGTCTCTTGAATGCCCCTGACCTTCAAAGGGAGGTTTTCCATGCCTGGTTCTAGGGTGTTGGTTAGTCTACAGCTCTTGGGGGAACACTGTTACCCTATGTACCATAATCAGAGAGAGAGAGAAAAAAAGAGATTATGTACGCATTTTTAGTAAGCTTATAAAATAATGTCTCCCTATGACTTTTTCAAACATCTTTAGTTTGACTTATCTCTTTCATCACTCTATCTATATATTGCCTTCCTCCCTTCCATGGTTAAAGTGTCTCCCCTCATTCTTACCATTTCCCCATTGATAGCATCTGTGTCCTACTACCTCCCATTCTAGAGTTCCTTCTTTTCCCTTCCCTCCATGATCTCTTTCTATTTTCCTTGTTTCTGTGATTATTCCTGTTATATATTCATGGAGATAAGATCCACAAATAAGAGAAAGCATATGATGTTTGTCTATCTGGTTCTGGGTTAGGTCACCTCACTCAGTATAATGGTCTCCAGTTCCATCCATTTACACACAAATTTCATTTCATTTTTCTATAAAGTTGAATAGAATTCCATTACGTATATGTACCACATTTTCATTGTCCATTCATCAGTTGAAGGGCATCTACACTGCTTCCATTTCCTAGAAATTATGAAAATAATGTGGATGAACATTGCTGAGCAAATATCTCTATAGCAGGATATTGACTCATTGGGGTATATGCCCAAGAAGTGGTATAGCTGAGTCATACGGTCAATCTAGTTTTAGCTTTTTTGAGAATTTTCTACCTTGATTTCCATAGTGGCCACATCAGTTTGCAATCCCACCAACAGTGAATGAAGGTTTCCCTTTCCCCACATCATCACCACCATTTGCTGTCAGTTTTCTTAGTCATTCTAACTGGAAAAGATGAAATCTTAAAGTAGTTTTAATTTACACTTCCCTAATTGCTAAATCCTTAAAAAATATCTAGGAATAAACTTAGCTGAGGAGGTTAAAGTATTCTACAAAGAAAACTTTAAATCTGAAGAAAAAGATTAATGAAGACACTAGAAGATGAAAATCCCATGCTCATGGACTGATAGAATTAATATTGTGAAAATGATCAGCCTACCAAAGGCAATTTACAGATTCAATGAAATCCCAATCAAAATCTCCATGACAATTTTCACGAAATAGAAACCAAAAAGTCCAAAAATTCAAATGAAAGCACAAAAGACCTAGATAGTCAAAACAATCCTGAGGGGAAAAATTTGCTGGAGGGATTATCATACCATTACCATCTACAGGAAATTTGCCCAGCCTGATCAATCAAAGCCAGTGCATCAGCCCTGGAGCCCAAGTATTTTGAAGCAATAGAGATGGAGTTCATCAGACATGGCAGTAATCTGAAAACACAATTCTCCAATATCACATGCATTTGCATTATTTTTTTAATTTAATTTTTATTTTTATTTTCTGTGTATGAGTTTTTTGTCTGCATGCATGTAGGTATATCACATACATATAATGTCAACAGAGGCCATAAGAGGGCTTTGGATCCCCTGGAGTTATGGATGGTTATAAGCCACCATGTGGGTACTGAGAACTGAACCCAGGACACCTCTGCAGGAGCAGTCAGTACTCTTAACTGTTGAGTCATCTCTTCGGTCCTGAAAATTTTTCTTTTTTGATCATGAGAATTCCTTATTTGCTTGAGACCAGAGGAATCACTTAAATATTTCTGAACATTTCATTCAATATTTTTTTTTACCAAGTGTGTTAGAAGGGGTGTCAACATTATAGTATCAGAGGCAAGCAAGTAGGTGCTCTTTCTGCAGCCCTGTCTCATTAGATCTGAGTTCTGTGTTCTTCTGGAACTTGATCCTGATATAGTAGACAGTACTTCATACTCTAGGTCCTTTGATACCCGAGCAGTGCCTCATATCTCCACACACCCCTCCACTTCTCAACAAAGAACACCCCAGGACCTGTCCTTAGTACTTTCTTTTTTCCTCTGTCCTCGCTTGCTACACAGTCTCATCCAGTCTTGATTTCAAATGCTAGATTGTTAGAAATAAAATAAAAAGTTCAAGGATCCTTTGTGCATAAAGAACACATGGACAAAACAAAAGTAACTCAGCAAGGCAGATTTTACTTTTGCAATGTCTTGTGTGGTCAGTCAGATACAGCAAGCACCTGGAAGACTGACAGATTTTTATCCCTAATACAAGAGTAATGTGTCTTTTCCTGATTGGCTGGTGTCCAACCTCACAGTCTTTCCTGATTGGATAAAAGAATCAGTGTGAAGAGAAAAGAGTTCTACTGCCCTAGGCCATCAGGCTCAGAATGCATCATGATCTCTCCTTAAACAAAAGTCTTACAGTGTGTGGTGGGTTTAAAATATTAGAATTCCTTGTCATAAACGGAGTTCCATGTTTTATAGGGCTTGAAAGAAAAGACTAATATTTAATGTTTCTTACAAATCTCTCCTCTTATGTTCTTAAACACTCTTTTCTTCAAACTCATTAAGGTTCTCTCTGTTATATCTTGGAATAAGAAACTGCTATAGGGCAGGGACATTCATTTTGTAATAGTTTGACTCAATAAGCCCAAGTTAATCCCAAACACATGGTATAATACAGGATCAGGCACTCATCATGATTATCAAAGAAGCTAGCATACAGCCCATAAGACCTCTCCATTTTCCAAACCACTCCTCCAGGAGGTCAGAGAGTTCCCAAATTTTTAGTTTTTTATAAAATGCCTCAAGATCTTTGAGAACTCCAGTAACAGTTACATTTATTTGTGTTATTGAGGAGGATACAGAACCATATCCTCCCTGCATTACATAAAGCTCATCTTTTTTAGCCCAAATTATGTCTAATCCTAACCTATTCCCTCAAGATACTATGCTAATAGAGCCGAATGGGGACATAAGGTATGGAAGTCAAGGTACCCCTCCAGTGAGCCTATCTCAAAGATTCCAAAAGTGCATCAGTGTCTTTATTTTTATAACTTCAGGATAAAGGTAGGAAAGGAAGTCTTTAACTGATGTCTAGAAAGAGAGGTGAAGGAGGAGAAAAGGTAAAACATTGCAAGTTCTAGGGAACCAGGAAATTTTCTTGGTTCACAAGAGCATCCATCCATTGGTTTCCTCCTTGGTTTTTTTGGCTTCCAAGGCTGGACTCCAGAGTGATTGTGGTTGTTTGAATGAGAATGTCCCCCATGGGCTTCAAGTATTCTAACATTTTGTCCCCAGTTGGTGGCATGGTTTTGGGAGGTCTTAGAAAGTGTGGCCATGCTAAAGGAAGCACGTCACTGGGGGCAAGCTTACAGATTTCTTAAATCTTGCTGGATGCCCCATCACTCTCTGCTTCCTGTACCTGCTTGAAGATGTAAGCCACTGCTTTCTGCTCCTACTCCAGCCACTTCTTGCTACCATGTGTCCTCACCGTGATGGGCACTGATTCCTCTGGAGCCATAAGCCCAAATAAACTCTTCCTTTTTTAAGTTCCCTTGGCCACAGTGCTTTATCACAGCAACAGAAAAGTAAATAATACATTGATAAACTCAGAGTTTTCCTTTAGGCTCTTTAGAGTCACAGTGTGAATTCCCTCCCAAATGGCTTCTACACAGGGAGAGAAAAGAAATTTAGCCATCATTTAATTTTTGGAAAACAATAGTGGGTCTGTCTCTCTTAGCTTCAGGTAAGTACTACAGTGTTGAATTGAGTCAAGGTCTGAAGTCTTATATCTGAATAGCATTTTTCTTTTCAAGAAGAAAATCATTAGTGATAAATAACTGTCTAACATCTCATATGGACTTAAGCCTAATGTCTGGGAAGTATGATCCCTTGGACTCTTAAAGAAACATACTAAGTTTAATCTTTGGTTATAATTTCCTGTTAGGCGACCATGCAGCTGGACTAAATTAAGCATTTCTTTTTAAAGTCAGTTGAGTATCTGGCCTTTAGGGGTCACATAGGCTTCAGAGGAGCCTCTAGGTCCTTTGCCCTTTACCAGTTATTCCATCTATATGAAGATAAATCAAATTCCTTGTTTGACTCTCCTCTTTGTAGACTTAACAGTAGTTCAAGTCCATCTGGTGGGGTCTCCAGGGCCTCCCTGAAAAAGAGGAGAGGTGACACACTACAGTTACAGGACATTTTGAGTTATGCCTTATAGTTCCCTGGAACTTGGATGACCTTGGAGGGCAAGGGAAAAAATGTCCCCTTAAGTCCTTCTGACCATATTAATATAGGACTCCAAGTATGGTAATTAAACACCCAAGAAGGTTAGTTACAGCATTCTGGTACTTTTAATTACTGTGAGATATGTATATAAAGCTTGAGGGAAAAAAACACTATTAAATAAACCTTGAGTAGACATATATTTTGTTCTTCAAGCCTGTTCACTGAACTGTGACCTTAGAAATATTGATTGTCTATCGCTCTGTCTCATCTTTCATATATCTTAACAAACCTACTCAGACCATTATCACTTGCACAGACTTTTTCATTGTTTTTCTTAGTCTGGAAACATCCAGTGTGGTGGTTTGAATGAGAAAGTCCCCCACAGGCTCCAAGTATTTGGACATTTGTCCCCAGTTGGCAATGCTGTTTTGGGAGGTCTTAGAAGGTGTGGCCCTGCTGGAGGGAGCATGTCACTTGGGGCAGGCTTAGAGAGTTTTTAAGCCTTGCTGGATCTCAAGTCATGCTCTTGCTTCCAGTGCCTACTTGAAGATGTGAGTGCTCTGCTTTCTGCCCCAGCTACATCTTGCCACCATGCCTCACACCATGAGGGACTGTAATTCCCTTGGAACCATAAGCTTAATTAAACTCTTCTGTCTATAAGTTGCTTGGGTCAATGTTTCTATCACATCAACAGAAAAGTAACTAATACAGTAATTGGTGCCAGGAGTGGAGTGTTGTCTGTGAAGAACCTGACCATGTGGGGTTTTGGAGAAATGTGGAAGACTTTGGAAGTTTGGACTAGAAAAGTGATTGACTGCTGTGGCAAAGCTTAATGGGAAATTCTAGTTGAAGCCTGGAAGAAAGTAGTGCTAAGAACAATGTCGTTCCAGAGGGAAATAAGGATTTAAACAGCAATTGGGATATTTTGGCAGAGTCTGATTGGAGTCTGCCCACAGCCAGAAACTTGTCTAAGGCTAAGTCGAAAAGCAGTGGACTAATTTCTCTGGTGGAAGAACTTTCAAGACAGCATAATGTAGAAATGGTGGCATGGCTATTAATGGTGACTATTATGCAGATCTACAGTGAAAAAGAGCAAATGGGGCAGAAAGAAATACAGAATGTACAGTTTGGATTGAAAAAGAGCACTAGGAGGATAAATGTTGAAGGCACAGCATGTGCTGAAGAAGATCCTTTGGATGCGATTATAGTGATTAAGGGGGGAGGCCTAGATATTTGCACTTAAACAATGGAAAGAGTGCCTCCAGGGCAAGACTACACACAGCTAAGCCTCCAACTTGTGAAAGGAAAATGTTGCAGGGGCCACTGAAGAGAAAGGCTTCTTAAAATGGATAAAGCAGGCTGGGGTCCATCCCAAATTTGCAACCAAACTTGGCAGCGTGTTCACTTGTTGCTGGCTTTAGAGACATGAAAAATGAAAGAGTGAAGGCATCATTGGTTCTTCCTCCCATGAAGCTGTGAAGGTGAAGCCTGGTTTGCAATGGAGACCTTAAGAAGACATTCATGATGTCAGAGCTGTGAGGCATCTGCCAAGAAGTGCATACAGGGAGTGGTACCAACCCAAGAGAGAGATGTATATTGCACAAAGCAAAGCTGGAGAGGCTGAGCCATCTAAGCCATTTGGAAATAAAGTCCCAGAAGTCGGACATGGAGCTATTGGATTTGGTGTTTGCCCTACTGGTTTTTGGTCTTGTTTTGGTCCAGTATTTCCTCACTATGCCTCTGTTCCTCCCTTTTGGAATGGGAATGTGTGTTTGGTTCCACTGCATGTTGGGAGTATGTAATTTGCATTTTGATTTTAAAGGGGCTTACAGTTAAGTGATTTCCCTGAGTCTCAGAAGAGATTTTGGACTATGGACTTTTGAACAGTATTGAGAGTGGTAAGGATCATGGAGACTTTTAAGGATAAACTAAATGCATTTTGCATTTTATAAGGCCATGAGCCTATGGGGGCCAGGGTGTGGAATGTGGTGGCTTGAATGAGAATGTCCCCACAGGCTCCAAGTATTTGGACATTTTGCCCCCAGTTGACAATGCTGTTTTGGGAGGTCTTAGAAGGTGTGGCCCTGCTGGAGGGAGCATGTCACTTGGAGCAGGCTTAGAGAGTTCTTAAGCCTGCTGGATCTTGAGTCATACTCTTGCTTCCCATGCCTGCTTGAAGAGGTAAGTGCTCTGCTTTCCACCCCAGCCACCTCCTGCCACCATACCTCCCTGCCATGACAGACTGTCATTCCCCTGGAACCATAAGCTCAAATAAACTCTTCCTTCTATAAGTTGCTTGGGTTAGTTTTTCTATCACAGCAACAGAAAAGTAACTGACACATCCAGCCATCTTAATTTTAATATCTCCATTTTCATATCCTTTTAACATCTTTCTCACCTTTTCGTTTCCTTTCTTAATATCATGAAATATAATAACATTAATAAATAAATACACCATTTGTTGTGAGACTTTTCTTCCTGGGGGCATTAAGCAATGTTTGTCTCCTTTCTAAGGTTCCATTGTCAAATCAGTGTTTGATTACATTAAAGTTCACCCTGGTGAACAAATGAATCATTGAGTTTACTTACAAGAATGGGTGAGAAGTTACCCACAAGTATATGGGTGACCTAAGAGTAGCTGCACTGGAAAGTCTTTATCCAGCATGGATGTTGATTTCCCTGTAACCTCATGGGTCAAGGCCCCCTCTCCCTAGCCTTCCTCAGATTATATACTTTAGTCCACCCCCAAACCAAGAGGCCACATATGATTAGGGTAGAATTGCATACAACTGACTGGGAAGAGTGGATACTCAGGTGAGTATCTAATGACCCCGCTTACCCCTCCTCTTATGAAGGAACACCCATAGTCAACAGGCCCAACTGTGATAACTTTTTCAAGTATGTACAGCTGAAATCATGAAGATGGACATTGACTCAGAAGAGAGCGCTGTGCAGAGTCATGTTATTAAACAAACATGGAATCCAAATTACACACATAAGATAATGTAATAAATCCATATTACCTATGTAGTTAATTTTCTCATTGCTATGACAAAATAGAAATTTCAATTAGCTGTTTTTACTATAGACAGCCTTGTATCACAAGATAAATAATAGCAACCTCTGATGGAAATAGTTTATATACATTTATGTAGGTAAGTCTTCTCATCTGCTGGGTCTTACATTAGGAACAGAGATCGACAAGTGACAGAACATTTGATTTTAAGAGGTCACCTGATAGTTCTAAACTTTAGTAAGTCATGGGTACATGGCAGTGAGTAACCATGATCAATCAGGATCAGGCTGATAGAAGTATCTGCTCTTATCAGTATCAGACCTGAGAGCCTCCCTGGCTGTACTTGAGGTGACCAGATGCATGAAACTTATAATTAGTTAACGTGTGTCTATTAATGGAGGCAAAAAACCTGAAACCCTTACCAAAAGAGGATATTTTGAAATATTTCCCAAATCTTTTTTTTTTTGTCACCCTCTTCAGAACATTGTCCAGAGATCCACTTCCCTTTTTTCCCATGAGCAACCATGAGCAAAGGTGGTACCTATTGGACTAGTCAGTACCTTCCTATTTCATCAATGTGGGCCTGGGTATCTGTATCCTCTCCTTTATTTATTAATGACCCTAAAGGAGGGGGAGTCTGTTCAGATTATTTCTTGTACCAATATGACTGTCTAATGCCCTGTGACCATGGATTTCTGTATGTTTCCTGGTTAATCTTATCCTGCCCATGTGGGAGGATCCACTATCTATAAAACATCTGGAGCAAATATTGGCCCCCATGTATCAGAGAACTCAGCCAACTTCTAATGATTATGACATCCCTGTGTCTCCTGTTGGCCCCCTGTACCTGCCCTCAACACAGGAGCCTACAGCTGATGATGCACTATAAATTGTCTTCAAGCTGTGTTGTGTATCAGTGAGGACACAACAAAAGTGTTCAAAATAGCAGATGCTCCCACATACCTCCCCTTTCTGATTTGAGTTTTCCACAGAATTTGTCAAAATTTGATGCTACAATGTTATTTTGATATTTGCTTAGTGTGTTTTTCTCAAGAATACTTAAGCTATATGAAGAAACACATCTCCCTTACTCACTTTTATATTCCCAGTATTGTAAAAATGCTTGACATATAGTAGAAATTTCATCATGTCAGGACTTTCTCTCAAGAGTATTCCTAGAAAGCTAAGTAATGATGCAATGGAACAAGGATTACAGAAACAAAGATAGGCATCACCTTCCTCAGATTCCCCACTTCTGAGCAACAGGGCAGGCCTTCCCTTCTCTCCACTACAAAACACATTGTTATTCAAATGCGACATTTGGTATGAGAGCTCAGGCTTCTGGGGTCTTCATTTTATTTTATTTTATTTTATTTATTTATTTATTTTTTGAGCTTCATAGCTAACGGTTTGGCCTCTTTTACCTGGGCTTTTGGGTCTGAAAGTGGGACCTTTCTATTAAAAATCAAGAGCCCCCAGAACTCCAGATTTGTAGACCAGGCTTCATTCCAGTGACAGCCTTCCTGCCTAACATTTTTACATGAGACCACAAGTGGGTGTTTATGTTCTGAGCTGAACAAACAGGGGTATTTTCTTGTTTGGACAGGCCTCCATGGCAGGCCTGGCTCTACACAGGCCAAGAGGAGTGTGTAGTGGGACATATAATTGATGACTCCCAGGTGACCTTAGAAGCTCAGAAGGCAAACTCTGGGTCTTGAGCCTGGCCTCTGCTTTCCATTGCTCTGTATGTTCATCCTCAGCTTGCCCCTCTGTTGGAAGTATAGGCAGCATCCTAGAGAACAAGGCATCATCCTTATGAAACTTCAACAACCTTCTGCGTATCGAGAACCTGGAGTCTGCAGATCTACTAAAGGACCTATGTTCCTCCTCAGCAGACAGAGCCATGATCTGTGGGGTGACAGAGCTATATGCAACTGCTGCTATGCTTTTCTGTTGCTGTGGCCTTTGACCGCCTGGAAGCCCCCAAGAGTAAGGCAATAAACACTACATTGCCCCCACCCTTGGCTACCTGTACAGTGGGTGAAGTCAGTGCTCATAGGACAGCTAGTTACTCTGCCTGCATTCATGCTGTAGGATCACAGCAGTGAGGACTGGTCAACATTTTCTCACTGGGACTTGTCAAGCAGATTTTTATATTTAAAGAACATTCCTTATTAATGAATACACATTACAGCTGATGTCTACCACATAGCTGGGACAGATGTGATCCCATTATCTGTTTGAGTATATGTTTTCCTTGTTTCGTTTTTTATGTACCTTTGAAAATAAAGTACAATCAACTAGCATATGGTTTTATGCTCTGTTTTTTAAAGTTCAGTACACAGAATGCCTTTGTAAATTTTTAATTCATCCTCATAATTTAACAGATATGGTTTTGTGTGGTTGTCACTGGGATAAGGACTATACCAACCTCACTGAGTTCATTTAATGACCAGGGTCCTAGGGAAGCTCCCAGAGACACTGTTCCAAGGTTGGGGAAGTATGTCTGGACTATATTCATCAGTTGATCTGTGGCAGAAACAGGTTTACATTCAGACTGTCCAGTCTAAAGTCTGTTGACTTCCAAAGCAATATAAGATATTTTTAACTTGTTTCATACAGATGAATAATGAATACCATTGGCACTAAAATGAATAGTCCATATACCATTCCTAAAGTTTTAGACTAGTCAGTGTTCTCTCACACTCCTCAAGTACTGAACATAAAATCAAACTTTCAGGAGATTATAGCAAAAGCTTTAGAAGTTGCATAGTTTCACTTACTCATTCTACCAGGAGGATTTGTCCTAAGAATTTATTCATTCCTTCCCATGAATGTAAACATTGAAGTCATCCCCAGACTCTGTACCTGACTCAGAACCTCTGTCAGTGCCAGCTCAAGTGTTTGCCAACTGGAGTTCTGCCTGATGTGCCCATCATAACTCAAAGTTGCCAAGCTTCCCACCATCAAGGTGTTGTTCATTTCCCCATGTGTTCAAGACTTTAAACCTACACTGGATAATTAGAACTCTTTTCTTCTCTACCGGATGGTCTTGCTGGTGAAAACATACACTTAGGGCTCTTCCTTTGTGTTTATGCACAGGTGCAGCAGCCCCACTCCCTCCAGTGCAATCTTCTTCCTGTCTCTTCTTATATCTTTAGCAAACCACACAGCAAGTGTTCCCAGATTCTGCCATTAACTTCAGATTTTCCCACCTCATTATAGACCCATAACTCTATTCAGGTGTCTGGTAGTTTCCCTAAAATTAACCTAGCTGAAAAGGACAACCACATCTTACCATTGCCCCTTTTCTGTCTTTATCAAACTTACCCTATCTCTCCAACATCAATATCAGTCATGGAGGTTAGTCCTAGGTTTACACATCAACCACAGTGTACAAACTCTTGTATAGGACAAATATTTACTATGCTATGTAAAATGATTTGATCCTGCCCACTGCAGGGGAAGAAAGGGACTGACTCACTTCCTGCCAACTACACAGTATCACAATGAAACCCCATCCCAAAAGACAAGTTAACAGAAGAAAAACTTAACAAATGTATTTGATCATCATTTTTATAGTACATGGGAACCTTCAGATTGCCTAGGTTCCAAGACAAGCAGACCACTGTACACAACTACAACTGGCAAAAGGCTACTACATAATACTTCCTAGCCTCTGTACCCAGTGTGGGCAAGATCCCTCTATGATCTATCTTATGATCTATCAAAGTACCTTGAACAATTTCTTTATGGTCCAAGACAGAAAGGTAGAGGAATAGAGCAAGATTAATGTCTCTAGGAATGAAGACTTGCTTTGAGAAAAAGGGTAGTTCTAGTTTTGCACTTCCTAGAGAATGTAAAATTCCAGTTTCCATAGCTCTCTTGGGAGAAAATGTGGAGTAAAAACAGCAGGATGATAGATGGTTAGACTTAGACTTGGCTTCTGAGGCCTCTGAACCTCCTCTGCTCTGTGGGAACCTCCAAGTCTTCATGTTCATGAACCCATTTAATCATTTAAAACTTGTTAAATCAAAAGAGCAAAACTCTACCTATATACTCAGACATTCAAAGGTTGATTCATGTTCATATGAAAATGAGCAGTGCTTCCCAGTCGTGGTTTTGTCTGCACTAAAACATTGATGGTACATAGATTAAAGAGTTAGATGAGGTTTGATGAACACAAAAGAATCATGACCATAAACATTATAGATGATAACTGCTAAATAATTTTGATGAAATTAATACCAAGTGCTTAGAGACATGTTACTGTAAGCATTAGTATGTAGAGAAAAATCTTTTACAACTGCATAAAAAGTTTGTAAAGCAGGGATATGTTTACATATACTAATGCTTAACTAGATAGTGAATCCTGCCAGTGAGGAAATATTTTCTGTAATTATTAAATCACAAAATCACATAAACTTTAATTTATGGTTACATAATTGTCTGGAAATATTCCAGCTTGACCTTTAAGTTTTCCTTCCCACCAAATAAAATGTGAGCCATTCATTGATATAACCATGATTCTGTCTCCAGCTTGAAACTTCAAGTCCCCTGGCTGTTGCCCTTCAAAAGAGTACAGTGCTGTCACCCCTAGACACCTAATGTCCTCACACCTTGACCTGAACTTCCAGCCTACAGATACATGGAAATGAATGCTGGTTGTATATGAGGGGCCCCCACAGGTAGATAGATAATCTGCTGGTTTAAGCAGCTGAAAAGCCCTTTTAACAATCAGATACCTGTCTCTGCTATCCTGAATCTTTAAAGGTGAAAGTCTGGACTGAACACCTAGAAGCCTCAGCGACTTTTGCCCTTTAAATATTTTCTTCCAAAGACTTCTATTCAAAAGTCATTATTGATCATCTCAGCAGTCCTTAACACAGCTGTGACCACAGAGGAAGATATATTGTAACACCTCCCAGCTTGTAGCATCTCTAATACCCACCCCAGCCTTGCTCAGAGATGGCACACTAATTTCACAACAGAACCAGAGCATGGGCTCAGAGACAGATGAAAATCTGGAACAGTAGGGACCAGCTGATCCAGGAAAAGCCAGAAGTCCCAGATCCACCAGAAAAGCCCTTTAAAATACTTTAATCAACACCTCCCTTTACTTCCCTGGGCTGCACAGCCTCCACTGTCCTGGTGCCAGCACCTTTCCTGGGTAAGCCCAGCAGCGCCCACTGCACCTTGACTCACCAAGCCTCATTCACCCTTCCAGCTCCCCTCCTAGCCTGGGTACTGGCCCATTTCTTGTCTTGGAACTGCAGACTCCTGGACTGAGCTCTAGGCGCAGAATCCCCACTGCTTCCTGATCCTTTGCATCCAGACCAACCCAGTTCCTCCCAGTAGTCACCAGGAGCCCTCGGGGCCTCTTCCTGCACCCACCTCACTTTGCATCCCTGGGTGGCACAGTCGCCACCTTCCTGGGACCAGCATCTTTCCTGGGCCGTGCTCCCAGGACAGCACAGACCCCAAACTCCTGAGGGAAGCATCTTTCCTGGAGGGATCCAGACCTTAGGAGAAAGCCTGAAAGCATCTGAGCCTCATCTCACTTGGGCCTCTGTGGAAACTCCTGAAGATAAAAGCAATTAGGTCACTCCAATATAAAATCAAAAGAGACAACCTGAAGCCTAGACCAACCAGCTTTTCATGCCCAACAAGTAAACCAAAAAGGCACATAAAGTTAACAAAAAGAACCAGACCTAAATCCAACAAAGGAAGACTTGAGTTTCACACAAGAATCAAACTACAAACGAAATCCACATGTCAAAGTCACAGAGAAAAAATAATAACATAAAAAACAAAATAATACATCTCCACCAAGTACCAACAGTCCTCTAAAGAAGTACAATGAGACTACCCTAGAGATAACACAGGACATGGAACTCAAAAGAACAATTTTAAACATGATAAAAGAATTCAGTGAATTTAAAGAACACACAAAAAAAGAAATCAAAGAACTGAAGGAAGATACAGATAAACTTCTGAATGAATTCAGAAAACAGAAATACCATCTCCACCAAGTACCAACAGTCCTCTAAAGAAGTACAATGAGACTACCCTAGAGATAACACAGGACATGGAACTCAAAAGAACAATTTTAAACATGATAAAAGAATTCAGTGAATTTAAAGAACACACAAAAAAAGAAATCAAAGAACTGAAGGAAGATAGGGATAAACTTCTGAATGAATTCAGAAAACAGAAATACCGAAGAATATTCAGGCTGAAATGAAGAAGGAAGGGAAACACTCAGTAAGCCAATTAGAAATGAAACGAGAAAGCCTCAACAATAGGGTGAATGAAGTGGAAAACAGAATATCAAGACTGGAAGATAGAGTGGACTAATTAGGCCACTCAAGTAAAGATTATGAAAAATTTAAGAAAACACAAGAATGGAATATCCAGGAATTGTGTGACACCATAAAAAGACTAAACTTATGAATCATAGTCATACAAGAAGGAGGAGAATGTCAGGATAATGATATGGACCAGATCTTCAACAGGATTGTAGAAGAAAATTTTTCAATATTAGAGAATGACATGCCCATACAAACACAAGAAGCATATAGAACACCAAATAGACAAAATAAGAAAAGAAACTCTCCAGGGCACATCATAGTAAAAACACTAAACGTTCAAAACAAAGAGACAATACTGAAAGCTTCGAAAGAAAAACAAGTCACATATAAAGGAAACCCCATCAGAAATACAGCTGACTTTTCAAAGTGAACTATGAAACCAGAAAAGGCTGGACCCACAGATGCCAACCCAGATTACTATACCCAGTCAAAATGTCTATTATAATCGAAGGGGAAAGAAAATCTTCCATGACATAAATACGCTGAAGGAATTCATGTCCACAAACCCAGCCCTTCAGAGAGTTCTGGAAGCAATACAAAGAGCTGAAGATAGGAATGACTACACCCAAGGGGTTACAGAAAGGAACTCAATGAAGTTATAACTGTGGAAATGCACAGCTATATCAAGAATGTGAACAGACATAAAATGACAGGATTCAATAAACATCTTTCATTCATAACTTTAAATATCGATGGACTGAACTCCACAGTTAAAAGATATAGACTAGTTGAATGGATTAAGAAATAAAATCCATCTTTTTTGTTGTCTGCAAGAAACTCATCTCACATTCAAGGACAGGCACTACCTTAAGGTGAAAGGATGGAAGAAAATACACCAAGTGAATGGTACTAAGAAATTCTAACATGTGATAAAATAGACTTGAAACCAAAAGCAGAAAAGACAAAGAGGGCTATTTCATTTTGATCAAAGGAACAATCAATCAAGAAGATATTTCAATCATGAACATATATTCACCAAACTCTGGTGCACCCAACTTAATAAAAACAGTACCACAGGATTTTAAGACCCAGATTACTCTCAACTCATTAATAGTAAGGGACTTTAATACCCCACTGTCTGTATTAGATAGGTCAACAGGACAGAGAAGTAACAGAGAGACATCTGAATTAAATAATGCCATATATCAAGTGGATCTAACAGACATCTACTGAGTATTCCACCCAAGCACCAAGGACTATACTTTCTATTCCACGCCCCATGGAAACTTCTCCAAAATCGACCATATACTGGGGCACAAAACAACTCAACAAATACAAAAAGATTGAAATAATTCATGCATTCTGTCAGACCACAATGCAATAAAGCTTAAAA
>NW_008340356.1:1503085-1503843 GCF_000622305.1 Nannospalax galili | reverse complement strand
ATTACATTAAAAATCAGAGAAACCACAAAAAAATAACAGTGCAACTCAAGACTCTGGAAAGACAAGTACAAACAAAACCCAAACCCTGCAGACAAGAAGAAATAACAAAAATCAAGGCAGAAATCAATGAAATTGAATCAAAGAAAACAGTACAAAGAATCAACAATTCCAAGAGCTGGTTCTTTGAAAAGATAAACAAGATTGACAGACTGCTAGCCCAGTTAACCAAAAAGGAAGAAAGAAAGAAAGAAAGAAAGAAAGAAAGAAAGAAAGAAAGAAAGAAAGAAAGGGCACCTCCAAATAAACAAAATCAGATATGAAAAGGGAAACATCACAACAGACACCAAAAAGGTCCAGAACATTATAAGGGAACACACTAAAAACGTATATGCTACTAAATTTGAAAACCTAAAAGAAAGGAACAGGTATCTAAAAGCATGCCAACCACCAAAACTAAACCAAGAAGAGATTAACAGCTTAAACAGACCCATAACACATAAAGAAATTGAAACAGTAATACAAAACCTCCCGACTAAAAAAAGCCCAGGACCAGATGGATTTACAGCAGAATTCTACCAGACATTTAAAGAAGATCTACATCCAATAATTTATTCAAAGAGATAAAAATGGAGGGAGTACCTCCAAATTCCTTCTATGAAGCCAGCAAAGCTCTAATACCAAAGCCAGGTAAAGATAAAACAAAAAAGAAAACTATAGACCCATAACCTTAATGAACATAGATGCAAAAATTCTCAACA
>NW_008340356.1:1501485-1503056 GCF_000622305.1 Nannospalax galili | reverse complement strand
TCAAAAAGATCATCCCCATGATCAAGTTGGCTTTATTCCAGAGATGCAGGGATGGTTCAATATATGTAAGTCAATCAACGTCATAAATCATATAAATGGACTCAAAGACAAGAATCACATGGTCATCTCAATAGATGCAGAAAAGGCCTTTGACATAATTCAACATGCATTTATGTTTAAAGTCCTTAAGGGAATTGGACTGGAGGGAAAAATCCCTCAACATAATTAAAGCCATTTCAGCCAACATCATTCTAAATGGAGAAAAACTAGAAGCATTCCCACTGAAATCAGAAACCAGACAAGGCTGTCCACTATCTCCACTCCTCATTAACATAGTGCTTGAAACTCTTCCAAGAGCAATAAGACAAGAGCAGGAAATTAAAGGAGTAATAATTGGAAAAGAAGAGATCAAATTATCCTTTTGCATATGATATGATATTATATCTAAGAGATGCCAAAAATTCCACCAGAAAACTCATAGAAATTATTAACACGTTCAGTAAAATGGCGGGTTACAAAATTAATCTACAAAAGTCTGTAGCCTTTCTATATACCAATAACAAGCAATCAGAGAAAGAGTACATGGAAACACTCCCCATCACAATAGCTGCAAAAAAATAAAATAAAATATCTTGGAATAAACCTGACCAAAGACATTAAAGAGCTCTATAATGAAAATTTTAAATCTTTAAAGAAAGAGATTGAGGAAGACATCAGAAGATGGAAGGACCTCCCACGCTCATGGATTGGAAGAATTAATATTGTGAAAATGACCATCCTACCAAGAGGCATATATAGATTCAATGCAATGCCAATCAATAATCCCATGACATTTTTCACAGAATTGGAAAAAAAAATCCTAAGATTCATATGTGCCATAGTTTGTTCTTCATTTCTGTGACAAAATACTCTGACCAGTACCAACTTGGGGAGGAAAGGGTTTATTTAGCTTACATCTCCCAGGTCACAGTTCATCAGGGAGTCCAAGGTAGGCACTCAGGGCAGGAACCTGGAGGCAGGAGCTGGAGCACAGGCCATGGCGGAATGCTGCTTATTGGCTTGCTCCCCTGGCCCCTGCTCAGCCTGCTTTCTTATGCAACACAGGCCCACCTGTCCAGGGGTGGCACCACCCACAGTGGGCTGGGCCCTCCCACATCATTCATCAAGAAGATGCGCCTCAGACATGGCCACAGGCCAATCCAATATAGGCAATTCTCCAATTGAGGCTCCCTCAACCCAGGTGTGTCAAGTTGACACTAAAGCTATCCAGCACAACTGACCCCTTGTCAACTTGATACACAAACACATCACTACTAAGCCATAAGCTTTCCAATTCTTATCTCCAAGCTATGATGTTAACATTAATATCACAACATAAGACAGTACTACCTTAAAAACCCCACAGACCTTAAAAAAATCCAAACACTTAAAAGTCCATAGTCTCTTTTAAAAGTCTCAACTCTGGGTGGGCTTCTGTAAAATTCAAAACAAGTACTGTCTTAGAGGTGTGGGTCCCCTCTGTGTGCTGACCCTGAGGAAATACCTCCCAGAAGATTCCACCACAGTGATGC
>NW_008340356.1:1498205-1501376 GCF_000622305.1 Nannospalax galili | reverse complement strand
ATCTTCATTATCTCCACTGTGGAAAACTAGTCCAATTTCCCCCTGGTAGTCTGGGTCAATCACCTCTCCTAATACCATTATTCCTTTCTTAGCCTGTTGACTTAAGGGCATCAGATGCCCAAAGTTTCCAGGGGGAAGTCTTAGCTTCCAGTTCAACTGAATGTTTGTTGTCTCTCATGGCAGAAGCACTCTCTCCTCTGGAACCAAAACATCCAAGCCAGTGGAGTACAAAGTTGAGGGTACAGGAAAGAAAAATATTTCCTAGTGGGTCACCAGGGGTGATAGTGAGTGGAACCATTCCCACTTCCACCCTTTGATTCCTGGACCCATGAATCCTGGCTATAGGAGAAACTGTACCGTATATTGGATGCTGATTCAAAGCATACACTGCCTTCTGGAGGACACTGCCCCAGCCCTCCAGGCTATTGCCACCTAATTGGTGCTTTAACTGTGTCTTTAAGAGACCATTCCATCATTCTACCAAGCTAGCTGCTTCAGGATGGTGGGGAACATGGTAAGACTAGTAGATTCCATGACCATGGGCCCACTGTCACACTTCTTTGGCTGTGAAGTGAGTTCCCTGGTCAGAAGTGATGCTGTGCAGAATACCATGACAGTGGATAAGGCATTCTGTAAGTCCCTGGACAGTAGTTTTAGGATTAGCCATCACACTTGCTAAATTGATAAAACCCCAGTAGAAATTTAAAAAAAAACTAGAATCATAGATAAGATATAGTATTTAGAACAAGCTGATCAAAATAAACGAAACTTTATATAATCCTCCCAGGAGGCTCTGAACTTGCTTACTAAGCATAACTTGGAACAACCGTGGTTGGAATCTTCTACTTTTGTTTCTAGACCAGTGTTATCTTTCTTGGGCCTAAAAGGAGCTAAGCTTGACAAAGGTAGAAGTCAGAACCAATGTTTCTGGTAGGAAAATTAACTTCCTTAAACAAAATTTACAGCCAAATAAGCCACATGAACCCCAAATCTGCTTGTTTTCTTATCACTCTGACATGTGCCTGTGGATGGGGATGAAATGCTGGGAGCAATGGGCTGAGAAATCCTTGACTTACATCTGCTTCACTGAGAAATTCAAGGAGATGTTGGCTCAGAACATGACCCATAGATGCACTCTCTGACCAATGTCCTCTTCTGACCCCTGTGGGCATTGCATGACACGGGTACACTTAGATACATGCAGACAATACACTCATACACATAAAATAATAAAAATAAAATATTAAGAAAATTGGAAACGTAGGGAGAGCCTTTTCTGAATGAACTGAAGCGACTGTGTCTAAGCTTCAATGTAAACCTTTTTGACCAAGAGTGTGGAAATTGCTAATCTTGAGTTCTGACGATCTGCAAAAGGATCCATGTAGTGTGAACCTGGAGAATGCAACAATCAAACCCAGCGACTAGATCCTTTCTCAGGTCCTCTTTCGCAGTGCCTTTTGCAAGAAGGGTGGCCTGGGTACCTACGCGCCCCAGCAGTTCAGTCCGGTGCTCACTGGCGCCCACTCCCCTCCACGACGGAGCTCAGCGCACCCACTCAGGAAAGGAAGGAGCACCTCACCCCACCTCCGCGGCGGGATCCGCCCAGCAGACGCACACCTGACTTAGGCGAGGGAGCAGGCATCCGCCCTATTCTGCTGGTGCCCTATACCCTCGCTCAAGCACAATTGCATCCACGCTCCTCATTCCCTTGGAACCTTCTAAGTCGTCTCTTTTTAAATCGGGAAAACAAACTGGTGGTGCGGTTAGAGGATCAAGGGAAGGGAGCTCAGAGGGAAAGTCGGCCCGGCAGAGACAGAGCAGAACCTAGACACGCCACCCAGATGTCCGCCAGCTGCTAGCCCTGAGCTCACTGGCGGCCCTGGCACTACCTGACCCACCCTTAATATCGCCTGGCAACCCCGACCAGCCCTGCGAGTCTCTCAACTTGCACCCCGGCCGCAGTCGCTCAGTGCTCGAGTCTCTGACCCCAACCGCACCCAGGCCTGCGCTACCGCAAGGGTGAACGCAGGAGGGACCAGAAGGGCCCACCGCGCCCCGCCCAGGGCCCACCGCGCCCCGCCCAGGGCCCACCGCGCCCCGCCCAGGGCCCGCCCCTCCCTAGCGTCCTACGCGCCGGCGACTAGTGCCTCCAGCAGCGGGGAGACGTAACGCGGCTGACAGGTTTGCTGGGCGGACGTTCCCGGTACGCATGCGCCCCGTGCCGACGTGTTCACTGAGCGCCACCGTCCTCTCTGGAAGATGGCCGAGCGTGGGTCCAAGTCGGTGCTGTTCGTGTGTCTGGGTGAGGGTACTCCCATTTAACGCAGTCTTTCTTCTTGGAACTTGGAGTGCTCCCTGTGTTGTTTTTGAAGGAGAAATGGGCCGAGGGAAGCGGGGGCGGGAGGCCGAGGGTGGGCTCACGCCTAGGAACACTCACTTGCTGGCTCATCTTCCGGTACTTATCTAAACCTAAATTCCTTGTGCCTTTGTCCCAAATTATGTACCTGCTCACCTTCTTGCCTTTCCCAGCTCATGTCACCCCCTCACCTGCCTTTCCTTCACAAACCTAGACCTCCCCTGTCCCCTCCCTGAGCCTGTGGCCCCACTCACCTACCCCTCCCACCGTCCTTAAATTCTGTGTTGCCTATTTCTTACTGTGTGGTTACTTTTCCCATCTCTGTGACAGAATATCTCACCAAAACAGCTTAAGGGGACGGATTTATTTTGACTCAGTTTCAGAGGGTTCAGTCTGTGGTTAGTTGCATGGCTCTTTTGATTCAGGACTTGTGCTTCTGGGCATCGAGGTCATCAGAGTGACCAGAGCATGAGGCAGAGACTACTCCATGTGAACAGGAAGTACAGAAAAGGGGACAAGTAGGAAGGGCCAAGGCAAGCTTTAGCCCCAAGGACGCACCCCCAATGATGCACTTGCTTCAGGTAGGCACCACAACCTACTTTTCGTCACTTCCCAGTAGTGCCATCATTTTGTAAGTCTATTAATAGATTAAACCATTGATGGGGTCAGAGCCCCTATGATTTAATATTCTCTGGATATGCCATCATCAACACAGTGAGAGTTGTGCTTTTCTAATCTAGACATCTCAGTCCAGTCAAGCTAACAGTGAGGCTAAATCATCATCACTCACCCCCACACCCCCACCCACCCACCAA
>NW_008340356.1:1452711-1498123 GCF_000622305.1 Nannospalax galili | reverse complement strand
CACCCCCACCAGCCTTTGTCCTCTCAGCCCCACTTGCCTTTCTTCCGTATCTAAAGCCCCTCTCACTTGCCTGCTGGTCTGCAAACCAGATGGCCTCTTATCTCTTTGTGTCTCTCCTAGCTGGTCCTTTGAAGTCTTTGGTTCCCCACCATTGTCTCAGGTGAGCCTGAGGCTGCAGAAGGAACATTCCTTCTCAGGAGCCTCCCGGACACTGAAGGCACTGGTTTATTTGGTGTCCTCTTTGGGCCACAATTACTATGATTCTCAGCCAGTGGTCTCTATTCTTTGGACCTCGCTGTAATCTTGGTCTCCACCCCCTGTGCCAATGACCCAGTTTCTCTGCAGTGGTGTAGCCATTCATTTTTTTTTTTTTTTAAAAGATGAATATCCTTCAAACACCTTCCAATTCAGAATTTTCGTTTTTGGAATTTTGGCAGGTATTTCCCTTAAAGTAGAATTCACCCTTTCGTTTTCACAGTTCTTCCTCATCGTTTCCCCTCACTCAGAGGGAAGACCTAAATTGTCAGCAGTCTAGTTATTAAGATCTTCTGCCCTCTGTGTTTCCTACAGAACAGAGCTCCTTCTCTTTAGGAGAGAAGTCTGCCGGACTTGTTCTGCCAACTCCCTTTATCTTTCTCACCCAACTGTGGGTGGGGACTACCTTCCAGAAACAGTTGCTGGACTATTTTGAAGGTGATTTCTGTACTGGATCAAACTTTACTGGGTCCCATGTTGGGTTTTACCTAGAAAGCTTTCTATTTTATAAAGTCAAACTCAAGGACTCCTGTCTTTGCTTTCCCAGGCCATTAGTTGCTTCCTTTTTCTCTGTGTAGAGATGTCTTATGCCATAGATTTCATTATTATTTGACAGCCTGTTAGATGATGAGTGGGTTATTACAGCTTATTTTTCTTTGGTTTTGTACTTTTAGGAAAGTGTAGTATGTGATGTTTACAAGGTGTCTGTACTAAGTAATTTCTATGAGAGGAAAAAGTAAAAGCCTTATTTCACATTGATAGTGGGCATTAAGGTCTTTATTAAAGGCTAACTGGTGGAATCAACAAATTTGTTAAACATTGGTTCTCTTTAGTACCTATTGGTATCCAATTGCTCTGTTTCTGTGTCTAATTGCTAATCGTGCTGTCATATTGCACCAAGGTGGCTGTAAAGGGGGAGGGTATGCTTGCGTGTATTTGTCTTCACTACTATTCGGTGTCATTTTTGCCATTACTGGAGATGCAGGGAGTGATGAACGCCACAGATGACGCCCACCCCAGCCTTTCTGGTGCCCACACTCTGTCAGTCATCAGCCCCATGGAATGCTACTGAGCTCATTCAGTGGGTATGAAGTGTTCAGAAAAATCAGAAACAGAGTAGGAGTACAGTGCAACTTGTAATCAGGAAGACCTCACCTGAAGGTGACAAGAATGGTCAGGTGGCCTGTCTATCCTGGCACAGAAACTAAAGAAAAGAACAACAAAAATGTAGTTTTCAGGTATGAGTTCCTGCCACGGGAATCAAGTCCTGGCCTTGGAGACCAGGCAACCTTTCTCAGCCAGGACTCCTTTGTGCCTGAAGCCTCAGGTAGTTTGAGTCACTGTTTTCTCCATCCCCAGAGATACCAAACTAGTATCATTTTAGATGCATGGGAAGAAACTAGGTTCTTACATACAGTGGATGGGCTTTAGGTCAAGGATTTGCATACTCTGTAAAGAGCCAGAGTGGATCTTTGAGCTCTGTGTGGTAAACAGTGGTGTAGCCTTATGTTCATAGACACCAACACTGAGACTGGATTCCATTTTCACATATCACAAGATTTTCTACATTTGCATTCTTTTTAATGATTTAAATTGTGAATTTTTTTTTTTTTTTTTTTTTGGTCTTTTTGAGACAGGGTCTTCCTGTAGCCCCAGCTGTCCTGGAACTCACTATGTGTAGACCAGGCTGACCTTGAACTCAACAGAGATCCGCTGCCTCTGCCTCCCGAGTGCTAGGATTAAAGGCATGCGCCACCATGCCCCGCAAATTGTGAAATTTTCATTAGTCCTTCTGAGCTGTATACAAATGTGGTAGGCCATGAGTTGTTTCTGGACCCCTGTTTGGGGTACTGATCTTGAGAGGCTATGTGAGGACCTGGCTTATGCTGAGTGAGATAAGCCATGGGAGGTTTGGAGCAGATTTGGGGAAGGATATACTTTGTTCTATCTGCAGTGTGGAGATTAGACTGAAGGAGGGAGGGAAGAAGCAAGGATGTCCTTAGGTTTTGCTGGTCAGGTGGTGAGTTGCTGGTTCAGGAAAGTTTGAAAGTGGAATGGATGCATTCTATGTGGAGCTCACCTGGAGTACAGTAAAAGCTGTTATGTTTGAAATGCAAAAGTTTTGTTCCTTCTAAACCTTTAGTTGGACTTTTTAAAGATTGAAGCATATGGAAGCATCAGAGGTTTGTCAGTGGTAGAGCTACTGGTCAAGAAGAGTGTATTCTAGCAAGATAATGAGGGGAACTTTTTGCTCTCTAAGCCAGAGAACTCCTGAGGCAGACAGCTGTAACCTCAACTCCAGCCACTGTGTCTGGTGAGAGAAAGAGAACCACAGTGGTTTCTAAGTTTCCAGGACTTATAGAAGGTAAAACCTGAGGCTCTGTGTTTTACTGATGGCCATTGTACTCCATTTTTTTAATGCATATATATTGGGGGGGTATCAAAGGTCTAACCTAGTGTACTGCATGTGTTAGACTAGCACCAAGCCACATTCTCAGCCCTATATTTCTTTCCTTTTTCTTTTTTTTTTTTTTTTTTGGTCTTTTTGAGACAGGGTCTCCCTGTAGCAACCAGCTGTCCTGGAACTCACTATATAGACCAGGCTGGCCTCGAACTCACAAAGATCCACCCACCTCTGCCTCCCAAGTGCTAGGATTAAAGGCATGTCCTGTATTTCTTAAAATAACATTAATTTGGTATTGTCAGCTTGGGAAACTAGAAGCAAGTTGCTAGCATTGAGAATTCCCTACTGTTTATCTTGTAGATTGCATGACTTTTCTGTAGAAATAGGATCTTTTAAATCTTTTACATGTCTTGTTTTAAATACAGCTATCTCGGAGAATAGTGTGGATGAATACAATTTTTGGGGGGGGGGAGGTTTTGTGTGTGTGTGTGTGTGGTGGCGGGGAGAGAAGAATAAAAGTTAAAATGTAGAAAGGAAAACTATTGTCACAATGGAAACTTGCATATGGAGGGTGTAGTGGTTTGAATGAGAGTGTCCCCCATAGGCTCCAGGTATTTGAACACATGGTCCCCATTTGGTAGTGCTGTTTGAAGAGAGTCATGGAATATTTAGGAGGTATGGCCATGCTGGAAGAAGCAAGGCACTGGGGGAAAGCTTGGAGAGTATATAGTCATCTCTACTTCCAGTCTAGCTCTCACTGCTTCCTGTGCCTGTTTGTAGTTACGAGCACTTAGATGTCTACTCCAGCTGCCTCCTATCATGCTTGACCCACTATGATGGACTGTTATCCCTCTGGAACCATAAGCCCAATAAACTCATCTTTCTGTAAGTTGCCTTGGTAATGGTGTTTTATCACAGCAACAGAAAATTAAATAATACAGAGGGCATTGAAAGTTACCCTTTTCTGTCTTAGCTTTTATGATTTATTGATAAGATTTTTACTACTATGGAAAACCATAATGTATAGGAAGAAGCCAGATGCTATCTTGTAGATGTAGAGGGTTACACAATACTGACTGGAGCTGTTCCATAGACCAGAGAGAGCATCTGGGTACTTCACATGTTGGAATATAGTCTAAGTCAGGAGAACCTAACCTCTCTCAATAGTTTCTCTTTCCCTTGCTTAATTTTATTTCTAATATTGGGGGTCACATGATACCCCAAAATATATTTTATCATGATGTATACTTTGTACAAAGTCTCTCTGACCTCATGCCTTCCTGTCTCTTACCCCCTGAAGCAAAGCAGAATTCCTCTAAGATAGAACACAGAAACTAGAATTCCTCTAGTTTCTTTTAAAAAACCTTAAACCTAGAAAGATTATTCTCCCTTAAAAATCTTTGTTCCCCCACCTAAAAGGAAAGAGTGCTGCACAGACAGGCCTGACTGGGCTCCCACAGATCTCTTTGCATGTATTGCCATCAGGAAGAGGCCCTTAGTGTCCAGCCATAGTTATACAATTGTCCATTCCTCTTCAAATTAATCATAAACTATATATGCTAACTTAAAAAAAAAAAGATGTAAGGGGCTGGCTTAGTGGTTAAGAGCACTGACTGCTCTTACAGAGGACCCGGGTTCAATTCCCACCACCCACATGGCAGCTAACAACCATCTGTAACTCCAGTTCCAGGGGATCTGATGCCCTCTTCTGAACTCAGTGGACATTGCACAACACGGGTGCACGTATACATATGCAGGCAATATACTCATATACATAAAATAAAAATAATAAAAAATTTTAAAAATACATAAAGCTGGACAGTTTTCTCTGACTCTTTGGGTCTTCATTTTGAAGGTTCCCATGTCAAATGAAACTGATTAAATAGATCTGTTTTGCTTTTCGCCTGTAAACTTGCCTTGTTAGAGTTATGTAGACTGACTTGATGGGTGAGGAAAGAAATCATACTTTCCTACCTTAGACTATTTCCCATTGTTTTTTTCATATTAACCTCATAGAGTGTGTTTCCCTTCAGTCAGAACCCTGGGGTTCTAAGCTTCCCAGCTTGTAGGAAGAAGTGTATCTTAAATGGTTTTCTATCTGCAAGCCCAACCACAGCTTGGCTCAAAAGTAGTAGGTGTACAAAATGAATGTGGTGAATAAGTCACATTGCCCCCTTCCCTAGAACCTCCAGGTTCTCACTGGCTACACCAACTACAGACTCTAGCATGGGCTTAGGGCTCTTCCGTGCCTGGACCAACACAGAGGCACCCCTGCATTCTGCAGCTTTTGCCTTCAGGGGCTCCCACCCTGACCATTAGACTCCTCATACTGTGAGCACTGACTCGGGTTCAAGTTCCTTGGCAACCTTTTTGTCTTTCGGGAATCTTTATATTCCTCTGATCTTGGTCTGTTGCAGCATTTGCTGATGTTCATTTTCTTGTTTTTATTGTATTGTGTCTTTCCACTGTAAGTGGCTGGCCCATTGTAGATCCGCTTGCAGAGTTGAGAGGCCTTTTTGTCTGTGTAATAAGGAATTTAATCCTTGTCCTGGCTCTTGGAAAGTCACTGTTGGTTTCCCTCAAACATTCTAAGACTGATAGTGTTAACTCCTGGTGGCCCCATAGTTTATGCTGTTGAGGAACTCAGGCTGGGTCCTGAGTCATCATCTCTTCACAGTTAACAAGTAACTCTGAATGTCAGTACTACCGGCAAGCTTCCTGGATTGACAGTAGTACTTTTAGAGTATTGTCAGTCATTGGCGACAGGAGGGTCAGATGTCCCTGAGGACAAGGAAATTCTTATTTGGGATCCCTAGAATGAGTCTTCTTCTAGCTGGCTCCAATTTGTCTTATATTAAATCAGAATCACAAATATAGCACTGTCCTGAGTTCCATGGTCATTCTGAGTGAGTCGGGATGGAGTGAGGATGGACAGTTTTGTAGCCAGCTAGTGTGGGGCTCCACACTAATCTGATTGCAACCCATTTCATTGATTTTATGATTTACTTTTGGTTCATTAGTAGTAATAACTGATTTTTATTTCATTTACTTTCCTGATACTGGTTACCTCAGCCATCTGTCAGGGCCCTGAACTTGGCTTGGTCAGCTGCTCTGCTAGGGAATTCTGCACTGCTTTGCCAGTCTTTACTTCTCCCCAGAGAAGATACGGCCACTGTATATCCACTGTAGGAGTACCCCACCCATTCTTTAAGCTAGGAATTGTCTACCTCTCTGCTACAACTAATAACCTCTGTATGTCTACTCCCTTCTTTTTAAGGTAACATTTGCCGGTCACCCATTGCAGAAGCAGTTTTCAGAAAATTAGTAACTGATGGAAACATTTCAATTAATGTAAGTAGTATTCAGTTCTTTGAAGAGTCCAGTCTGAATACCTCTGGGCAGCAAAGTACCAGAATGATCTTTTTCTCTCCCACAGTGGAGGATAGACAGTGCGGCTACATCTACCTATGAAGTGGGGAACCCCCCTGACTATCGAGGGCAGAGCTGCATGAAAAAGCATGGCATCCCCATGAATCACATTGCTCGGCAGGTACTGGAACTTGACCTATGTTTTGTGTTACAGTGGGCCATTGACAGCAGTGCTGTTTCCGACTGGAATGTGGGCCGGGCCCCGGACCCAAGAGCTGTCAGCTGCCTAAGAAATCACGGCATTAGCACAGCCCATAAGGCAAGACAGGTAGAAAGGTCTTATTTAATTTCTACTGTATAGAGTCCCATAACTTGAGAGGATGACCAGCCCTGTGTGTTGGTGGATGTGTTTGATTGGGGCGAAATGACTTGCTGTGTGTATAGTTCTGAAAGATTTGAGTGACCTTGGGGTTACTTGTTAAGGTACAAATAAAAATGGCATAAATCACAGTAAGACAGTCCTGGCTATGAGCCAGACCTGAGCTTTGGACTCCATTATGTTACTGTGCATAAGTTTTGGTTAGACATTTAGGCCACAGTGACTGTTCTGCTTATGTTACCAATTTGTTGATACAACAAAGTCACACATATGTTATAAAAGCATCTTTTCTATTCTAAAGTTCCTTAAAAATATAGAATACTGTTGTCATTATAAACAGTTAATAGTCTGTTTTGCTGGACTTTAAAGACTACAGAAGTAACAACAAACTCTTCAAACCAAGCTTATGAAGATAGCTTGGTATGTCTATTATTATTTTTTATCTCTATTATTCTTTTTGAGACAGGGTCTCCCTATAGCTCTAACTGGCCTGGATTCACTATGGAGAACAGGCTGGCCTCAAACTCACAGAGATCCTTCTGCCTCTGCCTCCCAAGTGCTGGGATTAAAGGCGTGCGCCACCACACCCAGCCGGTATCGCTATTATATTAGCTGCCATATGGGTGCTGGGAACTGAACCCTGGTCCTCTGCAAGAGTAGTCAGTGCTCTTAACTGCTGAGCCATCTCTTTGGCCCTGGTCTGATCCTTTAAGTGGAGTTTTCAGTTGGGCAGAAGATAAGAGATCTTACATCATTTGTTCATTTGGATCACTTCACACTTTTGCATATTTGGCCAATCTGTTTGCTGTTGCCTGGGGGATGTGGTCTTATTTTGAGTAGTCTATCAAAACTGTGAGATGTGGTTCTTTTTCATACTCTCAGGGTATAACAAAAGTGAATACGAGTAAAGTATTTTAAATACATACACCTTGAAAAACAAAACTAGAACTCTTTCAAGAGCAGTTTTAATGATCAGCTTTGAAAGTGGTTCCATTGAATCTTTTTGTTCTTTTCCCTTTGTTCTTTAAGAAAAATTTCTCCACTCTTTATAGTTTCAAAGTAAACAATCTTTTTTTCTAAATATTTTATTTATTATTTTTATTTTATGTGTATGAGTGTATTGCCTGCATGTATGTGAGTGTACATATGTTGTGCAATGCTGCAGAGGTCAGAAGAGGGCTTCGGATTCCCCTGGAACTGGAGTTAAGAACAGTTCATAGTCGCCATGTGGGTGCTGGGAATCGAACCTGGGTCCTCTGCAAGAGCAGTCAGTGCTCTTAACCACTGAGCCATCTCTGTAGCTATGTTTATAGGTTACAGGTTCTTTCTTTTTATTAGTTGTCAGTGTGTATAAATAACTATTCTAGTACAGTTCTTAAAATCTTCATTTTCCTAGTTTTGTCAACCTGGGTTTAATAAATGGCATGTTGTCGGTCTTTCTTTTTAATTCACATAATCAAGCCTATTGGGATGTGAGTTCAGCATGGTCATCTGGGTGGAGAATTGTACACATGTCTCTTTTTTTGGTGACCTTTCAATAGCTTGTGCAGACTGACTGTAACGTTGAAGCCCCCTGGCCACTTCTTCCCATTTGTGCAGAAGTTATCCCCAAAGTTTCATTCTGCTTTTTAACCTTGTAGAGTTAGATCATTTGTGTTGTGTTTTGTTTGGTTGAGTCAAGGTCTTACTCTGTAGCCCGGACAGGCCTCAAACTCAGGGTAGTCCTCCTGCTTCATCCTCCCCAGTGCTGGGACTGCAAGTATGTCACTTCCCTGACTTTGAAGTGGGGGCCTTGCGTGTGCAATCTCTTCTCCATGCATAACCATCACTTTTTGTCCTGGTCAATGCTGAATGCTGCATTATTCTACAGTTTTATTTACCTGATCTTCCTCTGCTGTACATGTGAGCAGCTACTAGTGTGGGGCTTGTAGAAGTAATGCCATTGTAAGTGGGGTAAGCATCTGTACAAGGTTCTGATGAGTTTATACTCAACACCCTACCTGTTACCTATTGAAAGTTTTTCAGTTCATCAGACTCCCTGGAGGTGGTTTCTGTTCTTTAAAAAGTTTATAAAAGGCTGGTAATATCTCTGCTTTGTTTAGAAAAATTGCTATGCTTGTTTCTGTTCTCCTTTGATTTGAAAGTACTATCTTTGTTTCCTGGCTGCTTGTTTTTCTTCTGGTTTTTAGTTTCAGTAACTTTGCTATAAGAGTCTAAAGTAGGCTTCCTGAATTGTGACTTGATGTATATTTCATCAGTTTTGGGAAACCTCAGACTGTTCTCTTTTCATATTTTACCTCTTTCTGTTGTTTTTGTTGTTGATGTTTATCTTGTTGTTTTTGTTGTTTGCTTTATTTTCTGAGAGCCATCCTTTATGTATATTGAACATACCTTTTCTATATTCTTTTCTCTGGTTCCCATCCTGATTACTCTGCTCTTAGTATGAGATTTCCTGCTGACCACCTTTCGGATCTAATTTTTTTGCTATTTCCAAAGCCTATGAAATTGTATTTGCTGAGTCCTTATTGTCTGTTTTTATTGACCGACTGCTCTAAGTTTTTCTTGATCTTCTTGTAGTTGCAGTTTTCTGGTGAAATACTTGTATACTGTTTTCTGAACATCATATTGTTATATTTTTAATATATATTTAACATACTTTAATTTATTCTTTGGCAGTTTCATACCTTTGTAATGTCTGTTTTCTGAACATCATATTGTTATATTTTTAATATATATTTAACATACTTTAATTTATTCTTTGGCAGTTTCATACCTGTTTGTAATGTACTTGCTTATATTCACCTCCTTGTTCTCTTCTTTACCCTCTCCCACTCCATCTGAACCCTTTTCTTCCCAACATATCTCCTTTCTCCTTTCATGTCTGTATATGTATAAAATCTACTTAGTTTAAGTAGGGTTGCTTACATGCTCATGAGAGTAGTTTATTTACTGGATCATGGGCTGTACCACTGAAGAAAAAAGACTCCCTCTCCCAATCCCCCAGCAGCTATTAACTGCCAACAGATCCTCAGCTCGGGGTGGGGCCTCATGAGCCTCTCCCCCATTGTCCTAGTTTGCTTCTGTATTGCTATGATAAAAACAGACCAAAACCAACTTGGGGAGGAAAGGGTTTATTTTACCTTACATCTCCCAGGTCATAGTTAATCACTGAGAGAAGTCCAGGCAAGAACCTGGGGGCAGGAACCCAGAGGCAAAAACTGAAGCACAGACCGTGAAGGAACCCTGCTTACTTTTGCTCTCCTGACCTGATCTCAGCCTGCTTTCTTATATCACACAGGACCACTTTCCCATACGTGACACTGCCCACAGTGGGCTGGGTCCTCCTAACTGACTCAACAATTGAAAAATGCCCCACAGACATGGCCACTGCCCAGTCCAGTGGAGGAAACTCTCCAATTGAAATTCCCTCTACCTGGGTGTGTCAAGTTGACAACTGAAGCTTGGCAGAACACCCATCCTTATCAGAATGTTGATGGGCTGTGTCTTGTGTAGTTAACCACAGCTGCTGTGAGTTCACTAAGGAGCATACTGTTATTATTTTAAATAAGGTTTGTTAACTGCTGTCTAGGTCATTTCTCTCTCTGCTTCTCTACCCCACCCCCACTTCCCCAGTATTGGAAATTAAACCTAGATAGGGCCTGGCACATGCTTGTAGGCAAGTGCCTGTGACACATTGTTATTTTTTATTTTAATGGTCTCTATAACCCAGGCTAGTCTTGAACTCACCCTGTAGCCCAGACTGCCCTTAAATTTAATCTTCCTGCTTCAGCCTCCCAAGTAGCTGAGATTACAGGCCTGTGCTACCAGGTCTGGAGAGTTTGCTTTCTGTTCTCATTGTTGCTTGGTGCCTCCCAAGTGCTGGGATTAAAGGTGTGGGCCACCATGCCCGGCTCATAATTCCTGCTTTTAACAGAGTAACAAGCAGTGAGCATTTTTAACATTCTTTGGCTATAGTCATTAACAGCATACCTCTCCCTTTAACCAGCATTGCAGTGCCTCCTGGGCAGTCAAAATCTACAAGGTAATTTCTTCACTTACATTTTAAGCAGGCTTACATGTCTAAGCTATGATGTCAGAAAACAGTACTTATTTATGTTAAAATCTGGTAAAGTCTTGGGGGAATCCTTTCCATGTAAACAAGTTATAGATCTGTAGTCATTAACATTTATTCCTGATGGACCTGTTCTAGCTACCCTTTTGGAAATCAGTTACCTTCCCACAAGGACAAAGATCTATCAATCTGTTCTTCTTGAGGGCATTTATTCTTCCACAAGGGCAAAGATCTGTCAATCTGGTGTATGTTGCTGTATTAATTAATTACTTTCCTGTTGTGATAAAACACCATGGCCCAAAACAACCTATAGAAGTTTATTTTGGCTTATGGTTCCAGAGGGAGATCTATAATGGCATGGGAGGCATGGCAGGAAGCAGCCAGAGCAGAAACCTGAGAATTCACATCTTCAAGCACATATATGAAGCAGGGAAAGCAAAACTGGAAGTGAGGCAAAGGTTGTGGATTTTCAGAACCCACCCCCATTGAAGTGCTTCCTCCAGCAAGGCTGTATCTCCTAAAGGTTCCATTGCCTCCCCCAAACAGCACCACCAACTGACCAAAGTGCTCAAATACTTGAGCCCATGGGGGATATTCTTCATTCAAACCACCACAGGTGCCAAGGCCTAGGAAATTTAGTGCTGGAAGAGTGAAAAATAGAGTAGTGGGGTGATTAAATGAGGGGCATTTCTCTGTGCTGACAGAATTATACTTTATTACCAAGGACTGAAGGTAACAATAAGCCTTATGTCCATATTTTATATATTTTCTGTTATTATAAGAACATTATGAGCTGGGTGTGGTTGGTGAACGCTTTAATCCCAGCACTCAGGAGGCAGAGGCAGGGGGATCTCTGTGAGTTCAAGGCCAACCTGGTCTACATAGACAGTTCCAGGCCAGCTGGAGCTACAGGCAGCCCCTGTCTCAAAAAGAAAAAAAAAAAAAAAAGAACATTATGATACAAACATTTTTTAGCAACGTAGTTTAGGAGATACGTTAATTATTTTCATTTAAAAAACTATAAATTGTGTATCGAGTTAAATTTTAATTAATGAGATATAGACTACAATTTTTTAACTACTTTTTTGTATGACTATAAATACTGTATTTTGTGCTCTTAATTTTAGATTACCAAAGAAGACTTTGCTACATTTGATTATATACTGTGTATGGATGAAAGCAATCTGAGGTAATCATATTTTAAAGAGTGTTTCTGTCCTCTCGATTGTATAATAGGCCAAGCAACTCATTGTCCAAAATGACTTTTTATTGTCATTTTGTTGTATGAAACTATACAAGATGGCAGGAAGATCAGAGGGTGATGTAGAGTTGTCTCAAGATCTGTTTATAGAGATAGGCTTTCCAGAAGAGAAAGTCTAGCTAGTGCAGTGAATTGGAAATGGAGACCAGCTGGTGGTAGGCTGTAGTTGTAGAGGAGATGCCTTGATTCTGCTGTAGCAGACTAGGGGCATCTTATTTCCCTATGAATGCTGTACTACACAGTAAATTTGACAAGGCAGAAGACATCACTCTGTTACATTTTTGGTAGCAATGATTGGCTATATAATGCTGATATGCTCTGTGGGGGCCCCACCCTTCACCAATAAGTTCATTTTATTACTGAGAAAGAAATCCAGGAGGAGTGGACTTATGTTACTTTCCTAATTTCACAGGTGGGTATAGAAAGGTCTACCAGGCAGGTGTTGCCTGCCACCTTCACCTTTGTGCTTCTACTACACTTACTCACCCCAACCTCACTTGCTGCTGGCCTCACTCAGCCTGAATTTGCATTTCTGTACCTCTCATCCGGTTCTACTTACTCCTGTCCGCACTTCCCCTGAGCCTTGTCCTTACTGGCCCTTTGTCTTGGGATATGGTACACATGGTTTTTTTTGAGTTCCTTTCTACTCTCTTTATAGATCTGAAATAGTATATTTTTTATCATATCAAAATATTTTTAACAGACGAAAACATAATTATTGTATGACTTAAAAATGCACATTTGGGTGTCAGAATCAGTGAGGTGTTGACACTGTACTGTGATACACTTGCTACACCAGTGAGAGCACTGTGTCACAAAGCTACAGGAAGAGTTTGCATTGGCTAGATTTTGATACAGATGTTTCTTAAACCCTGAGCAGATGTCCCTGTTTAACTTGAAACCTTAGATCAGAAATCTTAAGTTCATGTTTCAATTTTACAGAGATTTGAATAGAAAAAGTAATCAAGTTAAAAACTGCAGAGCTAAAATTGAGCTACTTGGGAGCTATGATCCACAGAAACAGCTCATTATTGAAGATCCCTATTATGTAAGTACATTTTAGGTTTGGGGCTAGTGTTAAGATGGGCAGGTGGTATCAAGTGACAGGTTCAGGTCTTCTGAGGACATTTTCATCATACATAATTGCTGGTTTTTCTTTTCATGTCCTTGCAGGGCAAAGACTCTGACTTTGAGCTGGTGTATCAGCAATGCCTCAGGTGCTGCAAGGCCTTCCTGGAGAAGACTCACTAGCTGGTCCCACCACCATCTAGCAACTCATCCACAGTGTGTACCCAAGGGTGGTGATGATCCTTAGCCCCATGCCCCACCTGTTTTTTCAGCTGACTTAATGTTTATCTTAAAAAATAATTATAAGTAGAAATTAGTTATATTTTCAAAAGAATAAAAATGAGTAAGACAGTTTGAGGTGTAGTTAAGATTCTTAGGTTAGTTGAACCTATCACCTTGCCCTAATTACAAAATAGTGGAACAAGAAGATAGGGAGCAAAACAAAACACAGTAATAAAGTAAGAGTGACCTGCAGGTCCGTGTCAGCCTCTGAGTCCAGCAAGACCTGGATACTCTGTTCTACCTGGAGGGGTGCATGGCCAGCACCCAGGGGTGCCCTGTGCTCACCTTACACCTCTCTGTCCTAAGCTTTCATAGTGACAGTAACCCCATCCATAGCAGCCCTCCACTTAGCACTGGGAGAGTTTTAACTCAGATACACTCAGGGTGCACACTTCTGTTGAAAGAGGAGAAACAGGATATGATAGTACACTCCTGTAATCCCAACTTGGGGGGCTGGTGGGAGACAGGGGTCATGAGTTCCTCAGCTATATAGGTTTCAAATAAAAACCAAAAATAATAAAATATAGGAGCAACAGATTGGTAGAATTAATATTTTCCACCTATTTTCCACCCTTACTTGGTTTTGTCTAGTTTTCTGAGTTTTTGTTCCTATTTGAGCCATTCTGCTTCTAAAAAAGTTGAGAAAAGTCATATTATGTTGATATACTTAAATAGAGGTATGTTCATAAGTGTTCTTTCATCATTTTAAAAAGTTGCAGGCAAACAGAAGTAATTTTAGTGTACTTTCAGATAGCTGACCTCAAATTCATATGGCTGTGTCAGGAATGATTGTAAAATAAACCAGGGCATTAAATAGAACTGAGATACATGTCTGGTGTCTCCCTGCTTTGTTACTGACAAGTAAAAAATATTCAAAAACTTTGCCTCCTTGTTCCTTTTGTTTGGTCTTGTGTGTGTGTGTGTGTGTGTGTGTGTGTGTGTGTGTGTGTGTGTGTAGCATATTGCTTCCACATAAGTTGATATCTGTCCAGTAGGAGAGACTCCAGGATGTGTCCTTACCTGTGGCCTTCTCAGTTAGCTGTTGTTCCAGGTTCCTGATGCTGGCCTCTTTGCTGGGCAGGTCATGTCTGCTTCAGCCTGTCCTGTCTGTCTGGTCACAACCGGTAATCTCTAATCCTGGAGAACTTCTAGTTAAAAGAGGCATCCACAGTAGTTCAGAGGAAACATTGAGACCCGGGGTTGTTCAGGCATTTGCCTGGCCTGGGCTAGCTCTCCCCAGTAGGGGAGGAGTGCTTAACACCTTACTCACCAGAGGATGGCAGCTATCTCAGCACCCTCTTCCCACAGAAGGGCCATGGTGTCCTAGGGAAGACACTTCACCAACTGTTTGTGGCTCCTGTGGAGTTGTTAAAAGGTTAAATGAAAGATGTGGTGTATGGTCTCAAAGTTAGAGAACTAGGAAGAAATGGGCAAGTGACAAATAAAAAAGGAAATAGGTTAAATCAGAAGTTCTCTACCCTCGTTCTGCAATTGCTTCAGAACCTCAAATTTCTTACTCTCACCAATAAAATCCTATTTTCTTGAATGTTTACATATATAAGGGCTCATGGACAGAGAAATTTTACTTACCTTTTTAAGGTCAAGCCAGTTATATTTGAAATCTACCCATAAAAATCTGGAATTGCTCTTAAGTTTCTTAGTTTGAGCACTTCCTTAAAATTATGTGAGAAATAGTGGGTATGAATGACATTTTTTTTTTTTTTGGAGTATTGATGACCAAATGATACCAAGTAATCAGGAAATTATATCATTTAATACCTAATCACCTCTATTTTAAAAAAAGAGTCCCAGCAATGAATTTGTTAGAGAAAAGTCACTCTAAATACTGTGTGCTGGATAGCTTTAGCATCAACTTGACACACCTGGGTAGAGGGAGCCTCAATTGGGGAATTGACTCCATTGGACTGGCCTGTGGCCATATCTGTGGGACATCTTGATTGTTGGGTGATGTGAGAGGGCCCAGCCCACTGTGGGTGGTGCCACCCCTGGGCAGTTAGGCTTGTGTTGCATAAGAAAGCAGGCTGAGCAGGGGCCAGGGGAGCAAGCCAGTAAGCAGAGTTCTTCCATGGCCTGTGCTGCAGCTCCTGCCTCCAGGTTCCTGCCTACCTTGGGCTCACTGATGAACTGTGACCTGGGAGATGTAAGACCCTTTCCTCCCCAAGTTGGTATTGGTCAGTGTTTTGTCACAGCAATGGAGAAACAAACTAGGGCATGTTCATTATAACAAACACTTCATTTAATTCTTTGTGTTTGTTAACAGTATTACATATTGCACAGTAGCTGGAATGTAATCTTACATTTACAAAGGACAACTGGGACTACTGTGGCATATTCACAGGTTCATATGCCACTGTCTCCAAAACAACTGAAGTCTTTTGGGTTTTCATTTAAATTTTTCATGCAGTAATACAAAATATCAAGTCATACTGTATGTTCTATGAAAATACAATTTAAGATTTTGCCTGTGTTTCTAAAGAAATATTCTTTGTGATTTCACTTAATCTGAAAAATGAAATACTACCTCATTTATAGTACTACATGTCAGATGTATTCTATAAAGTTAAGAATAGTAAGTCTCACCAACAGGTACACTGATTTGCTAACTGCATATTTCTAAACTGTCAACAACATAGAAAATGCAAAGGAATTATGGAAGAGTCTTGTCTGCAAAAATAAATCTCCGTCCACAGGGAATGATGTGAAGATGATTCTGTTCTCTGTTGGTTTCCAAGGCACTTCTCGGAGTTCCTGGTGTGTTGCTCCTTTGCAGCTGAAAACAAGTACATTTGATTTCATGTAACCAGTTGCTTTTTTTTTTAAACCAACTCTAGAGGACCTGTGAGTTCAGCAATAAAACCACTTAAAAACAAGAAGTCTATGTAGTGCTCTTATGTTCCACGAAATGTGGACTAGTTTTTAGTTATTTTTTTCTTAATAAACAACTTAGTTCTTCAGCTATCATGTGCTCACTGTACCCAGGGGATGCTATTAAAGTTTACTTTAGCCATAGTTCTTAGCCTTAAATATTTGGTAGCGTTCCTTGGGCATTCAATCCACAGAAGTTTGTAGTTTTGGCAACTGGAAAAGAGTATGCCTGTCTTATACTTCAGAGTTCACAGTAAAGCTACTGTTTAATCAAAGCTATTGTTTCTAGTACTGCATATTAGAATATTATTGACCCTCTCTCTTTTTTTTAAAAGGAAAACATTAAGGTTACTAAGTTAAACCAAGTACTTGGGTACTTGTTCCTCAAAATCACACTTTAAAGAAATACCCCAGAGCTCAGGCTTTTCATTTAACTGGTAGGCTCAGTAACAAAGTATGTATGACTCGCAGTTTCTCTGGTCTGAGGACCATTAACAGCTTCATGAAGGAGGCCAATGGATTTGCTCACTGCTCTCCTCTCAGGACCTGTAAAACTTGCCCTTAGGTTCTGGGCTGGATCAGAGGCAGGAGTCTCACCCAGCAGAACATTGCTGAAAGTTTCCCCACTGTACATGTGTCATGCTCATTCTGCTCCTAAGGTTCTGACTGGTGTCCTGAACCAATCTTCAAAGTACAGAGAAACCAGGCAATGTCTACATTGGTGGCCAGGTGGTACAGGCTTGCTATCGGTTAAAACCTTTCAGACTTAAAAGAGTTTAATTATAAGTGTCAAAATAATAGTTGACAAGAATACCAGTGCTTTAAACCACCTATTTCTTGGCCAGAATAAGCCTGTTAGATTTGGGACACATGACTGTTGAAGTCTTTGTAGCCTTTGGTACAGAAGCTTATGAGTACAGACCCTTCTGGCCCTGTACTATGTTGCAGTGTTCATTCAGATTTCTGCTGAGTGATGCAGAGGTAGTGGCAGAGGCTAATGTGTGGCTTGTCAGGGCTGTGCCCCACGCCATATCTACTCAACATGCCTGCCTTGCCTTTTCCTTGCTGCTTTCTGGTAGTGAACTCACATTATATTAAGCAAACATAATTGTGTCCATGCTTCCTGACATGGAAGCAGACCAAGTAGATGTGAGCACAGTACACTGGTGGTGGTGACCTGGCTCTTCTGAAAACTGCAATCCATACAGGAGCCACCAGCCCTTGGGAAGCCCGGTGGCACAACAGCAGGGCAACTCTGGATAACCTGGACTGTCTCCTTACTTATGAATACATGGAAATGCTCTCCAAGGATGTACATGGTGCAGTGGCGACCCAACTATAAAAATGCATGGTTGAAATGACATTTTTATCTCCTCAACACATCGCCACCAAAGGAAGTGGAAGGATATACATCTATCCATTTAAGAGAAAACACTTCTGTGTGCGGTAAATACAGTGAGCAAAAAACAAGTTTTGGGAAGAAGGGAAATGAGAGTATACACTTCTTAGCTTTCACTGGCATAAAAACACCTTTGCTTCCTCCAGAAGAAAAGATCCAGTGAGCCTGTGTAGCCCACGCTGCCCCCTCGCCTTACCCTTAGTACAGTGCCTTTCATTTTTAGTGGCTCTTGTTCCCGATAAAGAGATGAATCCAGAGTGCCATGAGACTGCTCTATACTGGTCCTCACCTAGCCATGTCAAGAGCTTGCCTGCATGCGCAGTCATGCCTTTGTACTGCCATCTGTACATTAGAGTGCTGCTCTCATCCATTTTTTATGAGACAAGCTACAGCAACCACTAGGAAAAATGCAGTATTCCTTTTTCATTAATGTTTTCTGGACAACAGGCACATTTCTGGGAACAACCATTTGCAGGCAGGAAGTAGGTCTTATTTGTGGTAGGATGTCCCCACCTGGCACACTCATGACATAGAAGTACAGAAGTGAAATTAAAGTTACGCCAAGCTGTCTAAAGTGACAGCCCTGTGGCATTTGTGTCAGGAAATAGAGCCACCTTCCCACACACATTGTTACTGGTACAGATGAGAGCCTCTGGAGGCCAGTGTACAGTCACAACCTGATAATGCATTTACATTTCTGCCACTACACATTAGGGATGAATATAGAAACACTTAAAGAGGAAAGCCATCATTTGTTAGCTTTTAGCCAGCTTTTTGCCAAATCTTTACCAGATATGTTTTAAAATTTGTGTGAATGTGCTTAGTCATACAGTCCTTGATGTAGGATAGTCTCATGTAAGGTATTTTTAAAAAGTATTTTTATTTTATATGTGTGAGTGTATTGCTTTCATGTGTGTAAAGTGCACCTATACTGTGCAATGCCTATGGAGGTCAGAAGAAAATGTTGAATCCCCTGGAATTGGAGTTACAAATGGTTGATAGACCCCATGTGTGTGCTAGGAATCGAACCCAGGTCCTCTGCAAGAGCAGTCAGTGCTCTTAACCACTAACCCATCTCTCCAACCCCAAGTTTTGGTTTTGTTTGTTTGTTTGTTTGTTTGTTTTTTACTATATCAAGGTGCAAAAGTACTGTACATTTGATAAGCATCATGCTTCAGGTTGCATATGTGTTTGTATGTAGCATATGTGTGTGTTGGGCAGGTGATATGTGTGTGGGAAGTGTGCCTTTGTACACATGCAGAGGCTAGGGAAGGATGTCAGGTTTCTTGTTGTATCCCTTTCCACCTTAGTCCATAAAGACAGGGAAGGATGTCACGTGTCCCGTTCTATCCCTTTTCACCTTAGTCCTTAAAGACAGGGTCTCTTACTAAACCTAGAACTAGAGTGATCCTCCTGTTTCCATACCAGCACCACCAACACCACCCCAGGGCTGACGTTACAGGTGTGTGGGGTCATTCCTGGCATTTTACATGGCTACTTGGGAATTTGAACTCAGGTCCTCGTGTTTGCATAGCAAGTGCTCTTACTCTGTGACCTATCTCCCAATGCCCATGCTTCAGATTCTGAATTTGATCTTTTTATGAGCTGGTATGTAGTAATCTGTAATGCTGGGCAGCAGGAAGCCACAGTTCCTAGCCTGCCGCATTCTTTAGGTTGGTTGTATTAAATGCATTCATAAATGTTAGTGAACGAGTTGAGCCTGGGAGTTAATGGTAATGGTTTCAAGTATATGTTCTAATGCATGCTATCTGCTCCTGCTAAATGAAGTTCCAGTAGCAATGTGGCCTGCCCACTGTGGACAGCCAGCAGGGGGAGCCTTTTATGCATGGCCAATGTTTTGAGATATTTTGAAGGTCTTTGGCTCAGAAGGCTATTGTAACCAAATAACACATGGATCACATGCCCATGAGTTTATCATGTCCAAAATAGGGTTTTGACCCTTGCTTTGTGGTCACCATGATTGTTTGGGAGCTTACCTTATCCCTCCATGCACATTGGACTGATAGCCAGCCGGGTAAGTAGCCTGGCACATCTTTTATAGTCTGCAATGAAAATAAACCATAGGCCCTTGTCAGTTGCCTGTACAAAATTAAAATTAAACAGTGTATTTTTTCAAGTATATAAATTGCTATAGCTATTCATGTTTTCATATTCTGAATTCCCCCAAAATTATAGAGCCTGTTATATGCAACTATGGGCTCTAAGTCACTGACTTCAGGGGAAAACTGGCATCACAAGCAGAAATTAGGTAAGATATCAGGGCTGCAAGCGGGGGAGGTGGAGGCAGTGTCCTCTACAGTGTGGTTGTCAGGCACAGAGAAATGCCATGAGTGTTGCTTCTAGTGAGACAGTCCCTTCCATGTCCTTGTGTGACTTCTCTTTCGGATTACATGAAGATTAAGTCCCATCTGAGATGAGCATGATAGACTTTTGCATTAATGTTTGAAAGAAAGTGGGTCAAAAGGAAGGAAAGAGACTGGACTTGGTTGGAATAATACTCAGGAGGCAGAGGCAGGAAGATCAGAAGTTCATTGCCAGCCTGAGCTACAGATTAAATTCAAGGCCAGCCTTAGCTAACTTAGCAGGGCTCTTCCAAAAAGTAAAAAAAGAGCTGAGAATATAGATCAGTAGTAAAGTGCCTATGAGAAGCCTTACATTCAATAACAAGTATAGAAAAGGAAGAGGAAAAAAAAGATTTTTAAGCTAATTTCTGAGTACAGAATGAAAAGGAAAAAAAAAACAATTTTTGAGTGAAGAATCACATTCCCTGATGCCTCTCATAATTCCCCACTCTATTCTTCTGCTACCTCAAAAAAGGATGTAGGAAGGTTCAGTGACCACAGTCAAAGGGGCAATTTCCTCAGGAAAGGTTCTGTGGAAAGCTGTAGTAGTTTATGAATTACTAAAGCTTATTTCTCAGGAGTAACAAAATCCTTCTTTAAAAAGGAAGAGTTCATACTCAGTGAAGAATCTGAATGAGTGGCAATGATAAATCTTTACAAACTCTCAAAAATTTACAGTCTAACTGTTTACAGCATATATCCTTTTGGTTCAAAGAAGAAAAATATCCTAACCTGATTTGTGGAGGAAAAGCCTAACTGCTGAGCACCTAGATTCCTGAATTTTGCTCTTCTTCCACACTTTCTGGACTTTTTCCTAAATTCTGTACCAAGGTGTATTCGATTGTGAACTCAGGACAGATCTAATCAATAAACTTTAGAAACTTCCATTTGTAACATATCTAGAGACTCCAGTTGGTCCCTATCTCACTCAGGCCAAGTGACTCTTAACAAAGCTCTTCAACCTCTAATGTGGATGCAAAGAGCAACGCATATCTTGCTCATTGGGACTGTGAAGAGCTTGGTTCTGCACTCAGCTCCTATGGGACCACACTACCTAAGAAGGGTCTACTCTGTGGCCCATGTAAGTTCTAGCACTCCTGAATTTCTGAGAATTTCTTTGTACAGACAAAAATAGCCTAGAAGAACTTCAGTTTTGTTATTTATGGCAGAAGAAGTAGAAATGGTCATGAATCTTAATGTACAGATGTGTCAGCCTTCCACCACTGGGGGCTCCTTGAGAGCTGTGACCAGGAATCTTGGCATCTTCTAAGAAAAAGAGGTGACAATGTGGAGATAGTATGGCACCCTGGCAGAAGTTTGGAAAGGTTTGCAAAGTGGAGAATGAGCTCTGAGCCCTGGTCTTGATGATGTTCATGTGACAAGCAATTTAAACTCTGTCTCCTCATCTGTGAGTGGGATTTATGAACAAAAGGTCATTTACAAATTTAGAATCTATGATCCTATTACTATAAGATAATACTTAATATAAAATAGCTCTAGATACACATTTAAACAATATAAAGTTTCTGCGGTCCAAAGAAGCAGGTTAATAATTCTTAAACAGAAGATTTTGTTTCACAAGAAGAAAGCAAGGGAGATAGAGACACAAGAGGTCTACATGGCACCTCAGGGGTGGAAAATAAAATTCCACAGGAAGCATGTGTGCTCACACTGTACTTCACACCTCACTTTGTTTGCTGAAGAGTGTTAGTGAGTCAGCCTCACTGGGCCAAGACCCATAGATATGATATCATGAACCTGCCTACCAATGTCCATCACACAGAGCAGTCTATAAATGACAGACATTATCATTCAGAGTGTTTTTGATGCCTAAACAGAAAAAAATTACTTCATGTAATGTATTTTGTGGCAGGCAGACAGGCCATTTCACTCTCCTGACTGGGGTGCTGGCCTCTGTTGACCCTGAAAGCAGCCACCCATGTCCTGGTGTGTCTGTGTGACTTTTCTCCTGTGAGCGTTAAATTAAGTGAAAATTGTCATCTCAATTAAAAAAAATACTTTTATGAAGAGCACATGGAGCCATTTCAGGGAAAGCAAAATATATACTGCTATGGATAAATAGCTGAAGCATGTTGAGAATGAAATCAAACTTAAGAGAGAAAGACAAACTTAAAGGAGATGAAAACTGGACCAATAAGTGAACCTTGTATCTCTGAGCTGGTGGATGAACAGCCAGTAGAGCAGCATTTGGAGTAGCAAATAAAATTCTTGGGTGATGAGGTTTTTATTACTGTTGGAAAGAAAAGACCACTGGTCAGAGCAATGGAGATGATAAGAAAGTTGGACAGGAAAGTACCAGGGCAACCTGACTGTTTATGCCCCAGTACTCTGACCAGCAACAGGCACCTGAGCAACTCACACCTGACCTGAGTGATGCCCAATTGAGTTGAATACAGGCTTTGTGCCAGAATTCATAAGCAAGAATATGAATGGAAGGGTTCAGCCCATTGCAAGAGTTGATTAAGTCCAGTGCATTATCATGAGGTAAATACTTTCCAGTGGCATTGGTTGCTGCAAAGTTTAGCCATCTGCTCCAATGTCTGGGCGTCCTGCCCCAACCCAGTCAGGTAGTGACACTCAGGCCCCTGCACCTGTCAAAGGGCAGTACTGCTGCACCTGAAGGGAAGAGTGGAGCGCCATCTGCCTGTTGGGTGGTCACTTACATGCAGGGATGGTGCAGTCTCGTGTGTTGTGGTAAAGTCTGTGAAAGTGCTTGCTGCACTTCGGACTGAAATAAAGAGGACCTGGAACACAGAGGAAGAAGGTCATGAAGACTCAGGGTACAAAGGAGCAGGGAGGGCAGAGGAGTGAAGAGAACACACACCTGTGAGATGTTTCAGAAACTTGTCCTTCATCCTTAGATCTCGAGGAACAATCTCTGGGGGGAGAAAAATTATATTACTTGAAAGAAGCACCTATTAAATGTGATCTTAAGTGAAATGTGGAGGAAAATTTTGAGAATTACATTATCCACGCTACAATGCGTGAATAAGCTCCAATGGATAAATCACTTGTGCATACTTCATTTTGAAGAGTTTGGAAATCAAATTCCACAGTATTTCAAAGTTCTAGAAATAAAGCCCGCACATTAAAAAAAAATGTGTTATAGAACATTATTCTTCAGAGGGAAATTTCTTTCAAAGATCAAATTTCCTTACAGCTCCCTGTTAGTGAGGCTGGAGTGAACTAATGGTAATGCACATGAGCTTGATTTATAAGGCAAAGTGTGGTCCCTAGGGAAAGGCTCTTCCACACCAATTCACACTCATGCTTTTCATTGGCACCTGGTCCCCAGTGATGGTTCCCAGATTTTCTTTCTAAGTTTTTGACATTGTTTTTGCTTTATTTACCATCCCCGCAATCATTTTCCATTCCTTGGTCCACATCAAACCAATAATTTCTCTATGATTATATAATGTTACTTTATTTTATCAGAAATACAGTTCTGCCCCTTCCTACATCTGAAGAGGGACAATGGCATCAAATCTTCCATGAGCAAGGTAGAGACCACTCCCTAAGGCCCTTCTTCATATACTCCTTACTTGAGTCAGTCTACACAAAAACGACCCTATTATATTGGATCTGTGTCAGGAAAGTATTAAAAGCTTGCATGCTTCCCTGAAATTCTAAAAGATAATTCTGTTTCCAAGAGAATGCTAATCTAGTGTCTTCAGATATGGAAGGTGGGAGCCCCTCCATCTACATTGCTGAGATGCACTTCCTGCTCCTTGGTCCACAACTTCCAGGACCCACACTGCCAGAATCTCACTCATTCTTTGTCCCTCAGGTGGCACTCTCAGACACTCACTAGTCACCTACTATCTGCCCCTCAGGTCTATACTGTCAGGATGCTTGCTTTCGGTTCTTCGTGGACTACACTGCTGGGATTCTTACCTACTCTGTCCACAGGTCCACACTGTCAGGGCTCAAGTTCATCAATTTTCTGTTCCTCATGGGCTACCCTGCTGGGCACTCACCCACTCTTTTTTCCCACAGGATCCTCACTGACAGGAACCCCTCTCATTCTTTGTCCCGCAGCAGATCTATACTACCAGAACCCTCACCAACACTCTGCCCCACAGGTATACACTGCTAGGGATACCACTTACTTTCTGCCCTTGAAGTCTACGCTGATGGAACCCTTACTTCATCTTTGCCTGTCACGGTCTACACTGCCGTACTCCCACCTACTCTGCGGCCCTCAGGTCTCCACCTAGGAATACTCACCCACTCTCTGCTCCTCTGGGTCTGCCCCATAGTCCATGACCTCCCTGCGGCCAAAAGCGAAGTCCCGCTGGCCAAGAAGCTGCAGCCTCTTGGAATCGCCTGTTTGGAATTTCTTCAGCTCCGGGACCAGCTCCACAAGCAACGTCAACAGTGTCTGCCGGTCCGCGGGCCCCCGGGGCTGTGTAAGGCCCTGGTCTCCCACCGCGCCCAGCAGCAACAGCAGCAGCACCAGGAGCAGCGGGCGCCCAGGCAAGCGCATGGCCCGGGTGACCCGCGACGCAGGTCTTGGGACCGGCCGCCCCACCCGCCGTTGCCCAAGTTTCTCTCACTCGGAGTCCGCGCAGAGTGCGCCGCAGAACTTTCTCAGCCACCGGGACCGGCACGGGGCCTGGGCCACCTCTCCAGCAGCTGTTGCCACAGGTGCACCCCGGCCTCCCGCCCGGGTTGGAGACGTCCGGAGCCGCGGGGCTGACCTCGCCGCCCTGGACTCGGGAGGCCGCAGCACCTGCCCGCGCCGTACGCCTCGCACCGCCCTTGGGCTCCCGTGCCCACGCCGGGTGTCCCACGTCCGCAGCGCCTCTCGGTTCCCCCAAGTCCGGATGCTACTCGCCGACCTGTGACAGGGACGCGGAATGCACCGCCGGGAGGCACCGCCGGCCTCGGGTGCTTCTTATCCCTGCGGCCACCGACGTCAGAAGGGTCCCTGGGCCGAGGTGCGGCTTTCCTTAGAGCCACAGAGAGCAGCTCGCGGGTGCTGCTATCCGTCGGACCCCCTCCGCCTCGCCCTCCGCCTCCTTCTCCTCCATCCCCTCCCAGTCCCCTCCACCGGCCGCTGTCTCTCCCTTCTGTCCTCCCTCTGCTTCCCAGGTCCCCCTCTCCCGCAGTCTATTTCTCTCGTCCCTGTCACAAGTGACAGGATGAGCAGAAACTTTACTGGGAACTGGGGTCTGTTTTTGTCTAAACGTAGATCCTGGGCTATTTAAAAGGCGCTGCTTGATTGCCTCGACTTTGAATGTCATCTAGAGTCCCGCCCTTTCTTGCTGGCATGGTTGATGGTTTGCTGGGTCGGAAGGAGATGTGAGCGCCTTGCAGAGGGCCCCAGACTTGGCGAGACTGGGGTACCCAGGAAGGTCCTTGAAGCAGGGACTGCGCTGCCTGCAGTCAAGGCTGGCCCCTCTGCCAGGTTGGCTCAAGAGCTCTTGTTCCTTAAGTTGTCTCTTTAAGAAAGTTTGGACCTTTAGATATAGCCTATGAGTTCAGCGATTTACTTCCTTGAATTCTTTTTCTTGTGATAAGTATTACCAATTGCACATTTTCCGATTTTATTGGTACTTTCTGGGCAAGAGCTGGATGTCCTTCAAGTTAGCGACCAGATTGGGAAAAGTGGCCTTTTTTCTTCTTCTTTCTTTTTTGGTCTTTTTGAGACAGGATCTCCCTGTAGCCCCAGCTGACCTGGAACTCTCTATCTAGACTAGTAGTATCGATCTATCTATCTATCTATCTATCTATCTATCTATCTATCATCTATCTATCTATCTACTGAAGTATCTATCTAGACTAGTATCTCTATCTAGACCAGGCTGACCTTGAACCCACAGAGTGCTGGGACTAAAGGCGTGTGCCACCAGGCCCGGAGATAGGTGATCTTAGCCAGCATCAGAAAGGAAAAGCAGCAAGCACGAAAAGCTTCCACCTCTAACCCGAAGCTGCTCAGGCTGTGGCTAAGATGCTGTGCCTTTCAGGTGCATAGTGTGCAGGCCAGGGGCAGGGAGGGAATCACCGTGCATGCTGGTCTTCCTGGATTCTTTCCCTCCAGTTCTGTCTTCTCTCTGCACCACCTCCCTTCTTCCCTTGCCCTGGGAAGACCAAATGCTTTGAAAAGTGGGGCAGGTAGGTAGAGATAGGGAGCCTAATATGTGACCCTAGGGATGTATGTGTCTACCTTAAAAACAAATGATTTAAGTTTCCAGTGAGAGGTTTTTAAAATTTTAGTTTAATTTAATTTTTTCCGTGTGCTGTTTTGCTGCACACATATGACTGAAAAGCATATAGGTTCCCACTGAAATACATTCAGGACCAAATAAAATCTCATGAGTAACAGATCACAGACAAAGAAATGGTATGATTCTTAATGGTGATTACACATGATTTAGACTTACCTAGATTTTAAAGAGTGTTACGCAGACTCAAATCTTGATATTTAAAACAAATCCCACAGAATCCATCCCTTCAAATTCTGACATCACAACAAGCCTTGCTAGTGAGGAGCATATCCTTTTGCCCTTTTCGGTTTTCAGTGAGACAAAGGGATTCTTGGCCAGACTCCTCTCGTTGCCCGATTGTGTGTGCTTGCCTTAGTGCACTTAGCACTTGTTAGACAGTTCTATGTAAAAACAGTAGAGAGAACTTGTGTTTGGTTGGTGTTTGGACATGAAATCTGGTAATCAAGGATCAGACAATACATGTGTTTCATCAGTTTATAAAGTTCTGTGTTAAAATGACAGCAGACACTCCTCATTTTATATAGTGTAAACATTTACAGACTTTAAACACTTAATTGGAAGAGTGCACTCATTATTAATGTTTACTCAACCTCCATGCAGTATTGTCAGGATGAATTCTGTGATGTTTTCCACTTATCAGAATTGTATGCTTTAGGCTCTTCATCAGCCCAGACTAATCATAGGACCAGGCTAATCACTGCATATAAGTTCACAAGTACAAGTGAACCTGAACTGGAAGATCATTTATGCAGGGGGTTCGAACCAGTGACCCCCATGCAGTGATGATTGGTGATGAGTAAGAGCACCATTTGCCAACCCGTGCGCCCCCAGTACCAGGAACACTCAGGTGCAATGGGGAGCCTAGTCAAGCAGGGACTCATTTATTGCAGGTGTTACAGAGCTTATAAAGGCATCTGGAAATCCCCCTCCCCCCTGAGGATGTATCTTAAGGATGGGTGCACTCCTCAGCAGTGCGGAAGTATCCATTCAGACTTTTAAAACAAGTCAGGCCGCACCCCAATAACTTCCTCTCAGACCTCTGCAAGGTGGGGCCTTTAGGTCACCACATCGCCCCCTTTTATTTTTATTTTAAGGCCAGACTGACTTCATTTCGCAGGTTACCCACCTCAAAGGTTCTCCCTGAGGAGAGATGGCTATCTCCTTCCTCTAATCTTATGTATTTTTGCCTGTCTTAGGACCTGGCCATGTGCATGTCCTGTCTTAGGAGTACTTGTCACGGGACATCTTACCCTTCCTTGGCTAAAAATGCATCATGATTAAGGGCATCACTGAATCATGCACCTGGCCATGTGCATGTCCTGTCTTAGGAGTGCTTGTCATGGGACATCTTACCCGTCCTTGGCTAAAAATGCATCATGATTAAGGGCAGTCATGTGGGTAATGCCAGCACGTGACAATCTTAGTCTCTTATGTCCTGTCTTAGGAGTGCTTGTCATGGGACATCTTACCCGTCCTTGGCTAAAAATGCGTCATGATTAAGGGCAGTCATGTGGGTAACGCCAGCCCATGACAGTCTTGTCTTAGTCTCTTCCTAACTCGGTTAGCCAAGCGTGGGCAACCAGAGGGGGTATATTCCTGGGGGAGTCTGTAATCATGAGGAGGTGGGCCGTGTCAGCTCCAAGGGTCCTCTGTCACCAAATCATCTGGTAAAGACACTTAAAGATAAGCATTATCAAGAGAAACAAAGCAAGTCATGGCATATGAAATACTTCTGAGACCATGTACCTTTTAGCCAATAAGCTAGTTGTAGAGGCTGACTGGCAATGAAGCCAAGGAACTGAGTCCTTTACCTCAGATGGATACAAATAAAGAGAGGAATTTTGTCTCATGAACTATTGTCCATGGACCATCATGCTAGTCAGTTGGATACTGGCCTACCCACTTAAAGTTTTTTGCAGGCACCCATATGGGGTTTGAATCTCCTGCAGGGTAGACACACCCAAAGCCTTGACCCATGGTTAGCAATGGATCTGGTCCTTTCCATTGCCTGGTGATGGGATCCTTCCATCTTACCCATACCTGAGGTCTCTGCTCCTGTGGTCCCCAATGTTTCTGAAACCGGGATTCCAACTGATTTTTTTGAAAATAGTGAATAAGGCCATACCCAACTGTTGGTGAGGGCTTATTCACCCTTTCTGTTTTTGTAATTGCTTCAATGGTTTGACCTTGGGGATTGTAGGGAATCCCTGTATTGTGTTGAATTCCCCAAAGTGAAAAGAAATCTTGTAAATTTTTACTCACAAAACATGGCCCATTATCAGTTTTAATTCTTTGTGGCAATCCCAACATAGCAAAGCACTGGAGAAAATGAGACTGAGCATGTTTAGACTTCTCTCCTGTAGGAGCGGTAGCCCAACAGGCATGTGAGAACGTGTCGATGGACACAAAAATATACTTAAGCTTTCCAAAAGGAGCATAGTGTGTGACATCCGTTTGCCACAAGGAATTGGGCTTGAGTCCCCTGGGGTTTACCCCAGCTGTTGCAGAGGTGGTACCTGTAGAAAGGGTTACTGCCTCTGCATTGCCTTGGGATAAAAGCCCAGGCAATCCTTGGTGCCCCTAATATGCTGTAAGAAGATAGGGGCTTCTCTGTCCTTAAGGAGCGGACGAGTCTGGATACTGTCAGAAAGCAATGGCCATGAGTTCCTTGAATTGAGCTGAGCCATCACAAGTGTGGACATATCTTTTTGGTTTCTCATCTGCCCCAGATATACTATCACTGCAGCTCCAAGTCTTCCCCCATGTGGATCCCCGGCCACCTGGTACTGCCCCCCCCACGCAAACACCTTCCCTGAACCGGGCCTTCCCAGCCATCCAGGAGCCAGTCGCGGTGTACCGCCAACGGTGTTTTTTTTTTTAAAAATGCACCCTGAAGTGTCCAGTTGCCGGCCGGGGGGTGGTCCCCTGCCCAGTTTTCATTTCCCAGCCATCCAGGAGCCAGTCGCGGTGTACCGCCAACGGTGTTTTTTTTAAAAAATGCACCCTGCAGTGGCCAGTTGCTGGCCGGGGGGTGGTCCCCTGCCCAGTTTTCACGCGAGCCCTCCGACTCACACACACATTAAACTCCTTGGTCTGTGTTTCAAGACAGGTCGGGTGGGTGGCTTTCACTGCCAACCCCATGGGCTCCGCTCCACCTCATCCTTCTGAAAAAGGAACCCATGGGTCCTGAGCATGGGTCCCGGGAAGCCCTGAAGCTGGCCAGGGCACGCCCAAGGTGCCACTTGTTACTTTGGCCGCTTTTGGTTTCACTTCTGTTGCATTTCTGCATTCTTCCTCAAACTCGTCCCATGATTCCCATGTATCCCCAGTAAAAACATTATCCTCAAGTAGCCAGGGAGCCAAATGAACAGCCTCTGTCCAAACCTTTTGAGCTGCCAGATCTGACAGATCCAATCCCCTACTTTTAAGCATATCTCTCAGCGCTTTAAGTGCCGGGTCCTCAGGCTTATTAGTTGCATTACCCATCTTTCAGGTTTCACTTACCCCAAACTCTCGATTGGCCCGAATCCATTTGTTTTCTTTCTTTTCTTCTTTTCACCTTCCTTTGAGCGCCATGCTGGGCACCAGTTGTCGGGGGATTCGAACCAGTGACCCTCATGCAGTGATGATTGGGGATGAGTAAGTGCACCATTCGCCAGCCCATGCCGCCCCCAGTACTGGGAACACTCAGGTGCAACGGGAAGCCTAGTCAAGCAGGGACTCATTTATTGCAGGTGTTACAGAGCTTATAAAGGCACCTGGAAATCCCCCCTCGCCCCTGAGGGTGTATCTTAAGGATGGTCATGCACTTATCATGCACTCCTCAGCAGTGCGGAAGTATCCGTTCAGACTTTTAAAACAAGTCAGGCTGCGCCCCAGTAACTTACTCTCAGACCTCTGCAAAGTGGGGCCTTTAGGTCCCCACACATTTAGTCTCTCAAATTCTTTTTGTTAAAGTGAACATTGGTAGTTGGACATTGTCCCTAGTCTAAAAACTATACAATTCTGTGGACATCACCAAAAACTCTACTTCCTACAAAAAGCTGAAGGTAATTCATTTGAAGTCATTTCTATGAGCTTTGACATCTATTTTCTGGCAAGACGAGATAATAAATTCATGTAATTTCTTCCCTTACTAAATGAACAACTGTCTACTGTCAAGGACTCAGAGAGAGAGAGAAAAAAAATTAACAAGAAACTATATTCTAGGCAAATTGGAAAAATGATTTCTTTTAATTTCTTCCTGGAGAAAAGTATATTGTATCATAGGAGGGTAACAATAAAGAAGTAAAAGTTGTACTTAATCCATACCATGACAATAATTATTTTTTTGATTTATAAACAATATAAATTCATCTTCTTCACTGACTTACTAAAAAGTACAAATTTAATTTTAGATTAATGTTATCTGCTTTTAAAGACAGACAGACACACACACACACACACAAACAACTTGTTACATAGTATAAAGAGCTGCATATAAACAGTATGTCTTGAACAATCATATTTGTTTACCATTATATTAACTACTTAACAATCTATCATCTCTAACTAGAAAGATGAATAGTCATCTTTCATAAATAATAGCATTATGGACTATAAGAAAGCATAGCAATTCTGTTGTTTTTACTACAAAAACACTATTAGTATTCCAAGAATGTACTAGAAACTGTAAGGCTTTTAGGAGGACAAGCCTCCTCACTGAGCCAATCTTCCTAGCATAAATGTAATAATGGAACAGTTCTAAGTAAGAATGTAGGAATGCTATCTTTATGGCATCCTGTCTAAGTCTATCCCAAATATAAGACTATATAGGTCCTTTGCCTCTTCCCATTCTGTGATGCCTTTTTTTTTGCATCGGCAAGACTGATTATAGCACACAGGAAGATCCATGAGCCAAAGTTTTCCATAAACGACCAAGATATTTGATAGCATGACTCATTCACTTTTGCACAATTTTCTTGTCCCTTTGTCCCTTAGACAAGATGAAGAGAATATTCCATGTGGGAAAGGCATGGAAAGAAGGCCGGCTTTCTCATTTGGATTATAAAATCTAATTAGTAAAGATGTGTCAAAACATCTAAATATCTTGCCCTTTGGAAACTTCAACCTGGCATCTTTCTGTGGCAGCAGTGAAAATAAATTTGTACTTGCACATTCATCTTCAACGTGCTTTAAAAGACCCTTTCTGTGGCAGAAGAGGACACACAAGTAGTTAAACAGCATATTGGTATATCTGAGTCAAACAGCAGCATCATATGTGCTCAGGTACAACGCCAAACTATTTGAATTTTATGTTTTCTGCAGAAGATAAAAAGTGATTAAAAGTGACACATGTAATGATCCAGGGTCAGGTAGAGACCTAAAAAGGGCCTCAAAGTGCCATATATCAAATTAAGAACATTTTTGGATACCTTAACTGCTGTGACTAAAGATCCATACATAGCAGCAGCTCCTCTTTTTAGGGACCTTGCATCTCCACCAGGTTCTGGACTTGGGCCTGAATGGAAGTGGAGAGGATGAATAGAGTTTCAGGAGAGGCAGGCCTGCTATTAATAGGTCATCCCTTGCTCTCTTGTCTTTATAGCATAGTGACCTGAAGCTGCACTTCCACCACAAGTAGGATTACAGTCTGTATTAATAAAAGGGATTCGATTCCTACAGAAAGCCAATAACCTGTTAGGATTTTCTACCACCATCTTAAACAGCCCAGAAAGAAACCATTCCTAAGTACTAGCCAGAAGTCTAGACACAATACTCTTCAGAGACAAAGAGAGGAGTATGGACCACTGACAATGTTCAGGTTGGGGAATATGGGCTCTGCTCTTACTCCCTGAACTGAACTGTGCTAAGGACAGAAAGGTTTTAGCCTGGAAAGTCTCCTAGACACTTCTGAATTTCTACCTCTTCAAAGCTCTGGTGATTATGATCTTGCTGATTCCTGAGAAGCACTTAAGGCTTTTTCCTAGTGTACAGGAAGAAAACACTTGGCTTATCTTTCCTGGTGTTAATAACCAAACTTGTAAATGTGTTCCTTTTTTCATCAAACTGGATTTTTCAAATCTTTCTACACGGTTCCTGTTTGCTCCTGATTATCACTATAAATTTGACTAAAACTAGCAATCAGTACCTTATCACAACCTGAGTGCTACAGTGCTTTGAAATTTCTTCTATCAGATAACCTAGTCAATTAGCTTTCGGTTGACCTTCCACAAATCTTATTTGAGCTGCTTTGGAACTCCATCTAGGAAAAGCAACCTTTGAAATGCCCTGATGATGGCAGCAAACTGTTCCTGCTGGAGTCACAATGAGGAAAGGCGTTCCTGGTAAAGCACCCAAGAACAGACCTAGAGCTCAGGGGTCAAGATAGAAAGATGAGCAGAAGGGAAGGAGAAGGGGTGGATAGGAGAGGAAACTTCCTGACTCCCACATTCTGAAATGTGTAAAAGTAGATAAGCTGCAATCACAACCCCAGGTCTCATTCCTTTTCTCATAGCTGCATCACTACCTCTTTGAGCCTAGTTTCTTCAGGCCTAAGAGGGAAATCTTAAGTGCACATACTACTTCAAGAGGTTTGTGAACATTGACACATGCTTACTTCTTACTTCAATGTCTAAATTTTTAAAAAATAATTTAAAATTAACTATAAAACTTTTTAATTCTTAGTAGTTGTTACATATGTTTTGAAGAATAAAACTTACAGTTTCAATTAATAAATTAGTATAGCAAACAAAAGTAAATGAACAGATAACAAGTCCAGAAGGAAGCAGCACATAGATAGCAAGATATCATCACATCAGGCACTTACAACATCCATCAGAGATGACTAGAGTAATATGATTGAGAGAGCAAACAAAAGCAACATCATCAAATTGTGGATTTACAAACACCCAGCAGAAATCAACTGGGGAACTGCATTGAGGCTGTCTGATGGAGTTCCTGATTGAGTTTTGTCTATGGGTAAGCTTCCAGTTTCTTATTGCCACCACAGGCATTTTTATACTGTTTAAAATGGTTTCCTTCTATCCATTCTAAAGAATGCAATGTTTTTAATACCCTTAGTTGCTTGCTGTTTTTCTCTTTCCCTGTTATAGAATCAGGGGTCAGCCTCACATAGGACAGCGAGTTTGGCAGACATTGAAAATAAACATGCTCAAGTAAGAGACAAGGGAAGACTTCTTTCCTCCCAGAGTCAATTTTCAATAAGCTTACCAGCAACACATGGTAATTCGCCAATATAATGTGCATTATAGTAGCGTATGCAGTCTTTGTTATCTAGTCCCCCCTTCATTTCCAACAATTTTTCAAAAGAGAGCACATTTGAAATGATATAGAACATCTATTGATTCAGAATGTGTAACTTTTTCACGAGCTTATATGATCAAAAAGTAAGTAGATTGAAATATCCTGAGTAAGTTTTCATGTGAGCAGCCAACAGCATGACATGGACAGTGGTTGAGTCTCAGGTTAGTGAGTGATTGTCCAGGCCACCACTGAATGTTCAGGTCATATCTGAAACTCAAGTCTAGACCTGAGGGTCTAGACCAATGGGTGAAGGTCCCAGGCAGTAATTGAGGGTCCAGGATACTAGCTGATATTCCACACATGTAAGTAATGTCTACTGTTCCAATCTGAAGCAATAAGCATGTTCTATTAAAATGACAAATATGCTTTTTCTGGTTGCAGATATACCAGGATTATGAATTAATCATAAATGTGTAACTTTTGCTAACTAGACTCTTATTTAAACTCACAAGGACATTTGAACACAGCGATAACGCTGCCTTTGACTTGTCCACTTTTGTCATGCAGTCTTTGCAAAAAGAACAGTTGGACATTATTTCCACCCATTTGTGCTGCTATAACAGAAATTCTATTTTTTCAAAAGACTTACTGTATCTAAAAGTAATTGTAATTACTTTTATTATTCTTGAAAAAAAGCACACACACACACAAGCAAAATACAAAACACAAAACTTTGAAAAAAGCAACTTGAGAAAGGAAGGGCTTATTTTGGTTCACAGTTTGAGAGTACAGACCATCAGGGTTAGGAAGGCTTTGCATCAGGAATATGAGACAGTTGGTCACATTGCATCCACAGTCAGGAAACAGAGAGCGATGAAGATGGAAGCGTGCCACCTGTAGTTAGCGTGGGTCTTCCCATATCAGTTAAGCTAATCTAGAAACTTTCGAGCACACATTCTAGTCAGGTCTACATAGGAGATGTTGATTGGTGTGCTTTTACAGGTATTCCTAGTCAAAGCATGAATAATAAACCATTTTCAAGGGATCATTTTTGCTAAAATTAATTGATAGTTTCTATTTAAAATGTTTGATAGATTTTCTTACTACTGGGGATTATTACTCAACTTTGATGAATATTTCTAGTGACACATTTCATATAACATGAAGAAATTCTATTTTTTATGGTGAGCAGGTTGAAATCACAGAGTGATAGAAAATAATGAAAACTAATTTATAGGCACATCAAAATAGCTTGCTTATATTAGGTCAGATTTTTTTTCCTGTAATTCATATGTATAAGAAGTGAAAGCTCTTTACATTTCTGACATTTATCTGAACTCTTATGATTAGTATGTTTGTGAAAGAATAAGCCCGTATGTAGGGTTGGGAATTACAATTTTCTTCATTTTAAAATACATTCAGTGTCGAGAAACTGCTATATCAAATGTCAGCGTTGACCCCACCAAAAAAACGAACTTTCAGACACAGAGGAAAGGTAAAGAAATCAACCGTCTAGAGGTCCAAATGTTTAGCATCTGTGAAATTCCACCAAAGTGACAGACAGCTCCTCACAAGGTCTTTTTGCTGAGCTGGCCCTGAGGATATGCCTATAATTACCTATGCATATCCCTGGGCATACTGGTGGAATTTAAGCTGAATGAATTTTAAATGTGCTAAGAATGTTTATTTAAAGAGCCTGTAGGTAATTTATTCTTAAAGTAAATAAGCACTTCATTAAGAAAGTTTCTCTACTCTCTTTCCTTTCTTTTTTTTCCCCCTTTCCTTTTGTAAATCTAATTTTTGGTAATTTAATGTCACTGTAGAAATTGATTTTTAATATACATTTTAGATGTTTTAGAATTACTTTGATTATATCTATGCATTTTACAATATCTATTTTGTAATGTTTTTGGTATTGATATTTAAGATTTCTTCTTGGCTCACAAGAACAGAGGTGCATTTAGTGCTGTGGGGTCTGCTTTTCCAAACCTCCTTCAGGAAGGACAGACCTCAGCTGAGCCTGAGCTGGAGCTTTGGGAGGATATGGGTTAGTCACACCCTGTGGTTACAGAGGGAAGATGCATCATTCTTATCTCTATCATCACTTCCTATCCAATCTTTGGATATGTCCACTCTGTATGTATTCTTTCTCATACATACAATTTTTTTCGAAAGTATTGTCATACTGGACAGATCAAATAAATGAGTTTCTTATTCTCTTCCTTTATTTCTCTTTCTCCCCGCCCCCGCCCCCACCCTTCTTCTTTTTGTGACAAGGTCTTATTATGTAGCCCTCACTGGCCTGGGCTCAGATTAGTTTGACCTAGAGATCTGCTTGCTTCTGATTAAAAGTGTATGCCACCATGCTTGGCTATAAATGAGTCTCAAACAGAGCTCAACCAACACATGTCCTTTGATTTCTTTTGTGTTCAGAAGCTTCTCATTTCTCCATAATGGTTCTGAAATTTTGGTGTCTGCTCCTGATGCTGGTGATGGCAGTGGGACTCTAAGGATCAGCAAGTTAAGCATGAAGTCAGCCTTCCCCTACCTCTGCCTTGATGAATTTAACCTGTGTTTCAATAAGATGCTCAAGTGATCATGTGTGTTTTAATGCAGAGACTGATTTAGGCTATTTTAAATAAGCCAGACTTCTGAAAAATGACTCTTGGTCCTGGTATAATAAAGATTAGTACCTTGACCACTCACCACTTCTCTTTCCTATACTGTCAAGGCCAAATGTAATTATTTCTCTACTCCTTCCTTCGTCATTATCTTCCTGAAGATTTCATATTACATGTGCCTTAATCTTACATTTACTTTAGATAACACCACCCATATGCACCACTCTACCACAGCGTCTTTATTGTTCCTGCTTCCTTCCTGCCTCCTTCCTTCCTTCCTCCTTCCTTCCTTTCTTTCTTTTTCTTTCTCTCTTCTTTCTATTGAGACAGGGTCTCCCTGTAACCCCAGCTGTCCTGAAACTCACTATGTAGAACAGGCTGAACTTGATCTCACAGAGATCCACCTCTTCTGCCTCATGAGTGCTGGGATTAAAGGCATATGCCATCATACCTGGCTATATTTTTATTTTCAAGGCCAAAAATGCATGCATTCTATTCAAATCATTTAATCTATAGCTCAGGCTGTAGCTGATATGAAAGTTAGAAATGAATTATTTAGCGATGACTTTTGTAACAACCAACAGAAAACTCAAAAGTGGCTTTTAAATGCACAGATAAAAATGTATATGTATGTTCCAGACTCATGTGTACATGGTCAGGAGGTGAGAGTCTGCAAAACCCACCTCCATCACCTGTGGACAAGTCTTGATCACAGATTGGGGACTCAGACAGAATGCTTGCTCTCTCTGCCTTTATGTGGAGGCTTCTTGATTCTTCTCCAGAGCATCTGATAAGTACCATAGGTAGAGTCTGAAGCATAGAGACAATTCTCTTCATAACAGTTAAATTTGTCATGTGTATGGCTTTGCTGTCCCCACACTAACAAGTTTTGAGTATGCTGACAGACAGCACATCTTGCCTCCTAAGCTTTTGGGTCAGTGGCCTCAAAGAATCACATGTAGACCTTGTAGGGAGTGCTTCATACAGTACACAATCCAGGACCTTGAAGAACTATCCTTGCAGTGGTAGCCTCTGTCACAACAGTTGATTGAGCAGTAAGCTGATTCACTGACAAGTTAAAGAAAAGCATGTTAGAGTTGCATTTGGTAATATTTTCCAGGAGGCCCAGCTTTGATTTAACCAAATACACAATTATCTTGTTATTTTATTATTGTGTATTGTCGAAACAAATGTATAACTCTCACCTCAAAGGGAATAAGAGATAGTTTATTCTGGCCAAGCCAAATATGAATGACATGGCTTGGGAACACAGATACAGATTGCCAAGATTTCATGTTCCAGTGGTAACAGAAAAATGCATGCATTCTATTCAAATCATTTAATCTATAGCTCAGGCTGTAGCTGATATGAAAGTTAGAAATGAATTATTTAGCGATGACTTTTGTAACAACCAACAGAAAACTCAAAAGTGGCTTTTAAATGCACAGATAAAAATGTATATGTATGTTCCAGACTCATGTGTACATGGTCAGGAGGTGAGAGTCTGCAAAACCCACCTCCATCACCTGTGGACAAGTCTTGATCACAGATTGGGGACTCAGACAGAATGCTTGCTCTCTCTGCCTTTATGTGGAGGCTTCTTGATTCTTCTCCAGAGCATCTGATAAGTACCATAGGTAGAGTCTGAAGCATAGAGACAATTCTCTTCATAACAGTTAAATTTGTCATGTGTATGGCTTTGCTGTCCCCACACTAACAAGTTTTGAGTATGCTGACAGACAGCACATCTTGCCTCCTAAGCTTTTGGGTCAGTGGCCTCAAAGAATCACATGTAGACCTTGTAGGGAGTGCTTCATACAGTACACAATCCAGGACCTTGAAGAACCATCCTTGCAGTGGTAGCCTCTGTCACAACAGTTGATTGAGCAGTAAGCTGATTCACTGACAAGTTAAAGAAAAGCATGTTAGAGTTGCATTTGGTAATATTTTCCAGGAGGCCCAGCTTTGATTTAACCAAATACACAATTATCTTGTTATTTTATTATTGTGTATTGTCGAAACAAATGTATAACTCTCACCTCAAAGGGAATAAGAGATAGTTTATTCTGGCCAAGCCAAATATGAATGACATGGCTTGGGAACACAGATACAGATTGCCAAGATTTCATGTTCCAACGTGGTAACAGTTTCATGAAGGTTTTATAGTAACAGAACAAATGAAAGTCATAAATCAAGACACTTTTCTGTTGCGGGTTCTCCTCAGGCCAGATGTGAAGACCCTGACGTGGATCAGGTCCCTTGCCGATAAGGGGGGACAAGAGGCGCAGTTACGACACAGACCCCGGGAGTCAAGCACTAGGCGAGGTTTGCTGCAGGCTCCTTTAATGCAGGAGGGGGCAGACCTTATAGTTCCCTTTTCTCCGCCCCCAAGTCCCTTTAGTCAGTGTATCGTTTTCTGATTGGTCCGTGCCACGCAGTCTGTCAGCAGGGTACAGAGGCCGAGTGGGCTCCTTTTAGCAGGCTATTTGCAGACCAAGAAGTGAACTGAATCCCAGGGCTCTGGGTCCCTGCCATCTTTGGATGCCTCTTGCTACACTTTTCTAATACATTAATGGAAACATTGAGTAGGCAGATACAGCAAAAGAGAAATCTCAGATATATGCCTCATATAGTATCTGATGGCACACAACCTTCTGGTTGGTGGAAGCTGGTGATCAGCTAAGTTAATACATTCCAAAAGGTTTTTATATGCTAGCCACAAAATGTTAAGTCAGAAACATAGGTAGGCAAGGAGTGACTATTTGGAGGGTCAAAGATGGTCCAAGATAAATGGCAATTAGGCTCCAGACCTGCAACATCCCAAACTTTCCACAATCATTGAAATTCTAGTTGATCAGCCTTTGTAGAATGTTCAGTTTTAAGATGCAGTTTTTCTGGGAACTTCCATTCATACTATAAAGATGCGGTTTACTCTTTTATGTTTTTCTTTTTTTTCATGTCGTTCTTAGAGCTAGTGTATTTCTATTTTACAGGTAGCATGACTTTAGTGTTTGAAAGTATTTGTGTGAAATCCCCCTTTCTTTCTCTGATCTTGTTGATTGGTATGATCATAGGGCACTGAGCAATGCAAGATCCCTAACTAACAGATATTTTGTGTGAATATTCACTTTATTTACATCAACTCTGCTTTCACTTTATCATTATCATCATGTGGATGGGGGCAACTGGTATGTGGAGGCCAGAAGATTGTGGGATTGGCTCTCTCCTTCACCTTTATGTGGGTTCCAGAGATAGAACTCAGGGAGTAAGGCTTGTGTGGCAAGTACCTTACCCAGTAAGCCATCTAGCCCACCCCTCTGCTTTCACTTTAAAATTGGGGTTAGAAAAAAATGTTTAAGCTTCACTGTTTAAGAGAGGTTGAAAATTATTGATCTGTGCTCATCTCTCAGAGAAATTAAATACTTAAGATCACACAGCAGAATCAAGGCCAAGACCCAGGTTCTTTGCAGCATTCAGGAGCTCCTCTGCTTATCTCTAGTTTCTTAAATAAATGACATGGAAGCTCAGACTTATTGTATAGAAGGAACAAGGGCTGGATAGCTGCAAGGATAATGGGCCCTTAGGTTCTGACTGGGTAAAGATTGGGCGGGGGGACTGGGTAAAATTGAGGATCTATATCTCTATTCTGTTTGTATGAATGGGAGCTTTGGAGGTTGAGTGAGTAGAGCATGAGTGGCCCGAACCAGATCCAACACTTGTGCCACCAACTGATATTACACAATGTGAGTTTGAAAATCTGTGGTCAAAAATTAATGCTCTCTTAAATGTATTTAGTATTTTTCCTTCTTCCCCTCCCTCTTTCCCTTATTCCTTCCTGTTGCCAGGGAAGCTGGGGTTCTCTTTTGGGTTCTAGGCATTTTAATAAGAGAATTTATACATAGATTAAAAAGGAAGGCTGAGGACAATTTTATTAGAATTTGAGAAAGACAAAGAGAAAACAGGGCAGGCAAGCTGTAAATCCAAGCATATGCTAGAAGGGAGACAGAAAGAAAGTTGTATCTTTTAAATTAGACATGGAGGCCAGAGAAACTGTGAGAAAGGCCAGAGTCTCAGACAAAGCATATGCAAGTTTTTGGCCATCATTTGAAAAAAGATGAATATGTTTAGTGCCAGTCACAGGTCTGACTTGAGGGCACCTGACCCCAAGGCTCTTTTGTCCCAAGACTAAGGATTTTACCAGAGACATGGTTAGAAATGGAAATGGAGACAGTTTGTTAAGAAAGGAAGAACAATCCTGAGAGTGAAAGTGAGCTAGAATGCTGAGGAAGAGCTCAAAAATTTTGTACCACAAAGTATGCATGCATTATGCAGGGCATTTACATAGCATCTGCCTTTCCTCTATTTCTGGGGTTTTCCCGGGGCATGCTCTGTTTCCTACACGAAACCCTGGTAAGGGAGGGCTTCCAGTCTTTCTCAGCAAACTGGTTTCTTTCATGCTAATCTTGATGCTTCAGTCTTCCACTCTCCAGACACAATTCCTCCCTGATTTCCTTGTTTTCTTCATTCCAATACCTGGATCAGTAAGTAACGCAAACTGACCTTAAACTCCTGATCATACCTCCTAAGTACTGAGATCACCACAATGCTTAGCTGCTGTTGGTTTATTTCTTAATATAATTCGTGAAAATACTTTGATCCAATGTGGCCAAGACTTTGAGAGTAACTGCTATTAGACAAGAGTTACTTTAAGAAAATTTCTGAATACATTGATTCATAGGTTATCAGTCAGATGTAGTGTGTGAGGTACTCTACTCTCCTGCAGATGTTGCTCTGATAATCTGTCAATTTATAGTTCTGTAAAATGAAAATAATTCATGTTAAATTTAGTCTTTATGTTGACTGTAAGACTTAAATCTAGGGATTTTATAGCCAGCTTTTCCTCTGTTTCAAATTTTCCATTCCTGAATCCCCCTCCTCCTGTACTGTGGGGTCACTCCCTCTCCTTGTGGGTCATTGGCCACCGCTCCATGAGGACAAAGGGTGCAGAAGCAACGAAAGGGGTCAGGATGGCCAGTGAGCACTGACAGAAGAAAGCCCTTCCCAGGAGGCAGGTTCAATGATGCAAACAGTTCCAGACTCAGTGAAAAACAGCTCCGTTTATTTAGTGAGATGTTAGGGAAAATATAGTGTGGAGGCAGTAGCCAATGTTTCAGCTGATAGGTGCTCATAGTATGCTTTATTTACATGCGGCAGTAGGCTCCTACCAGGCAATGCCTAGTCTCCCATCGTCCAACTATCAGGCAATGCCTGATTATCATATAGAAAAAACCTGGGGGTAGTTTTTACTCCAGGTAACTGGTCAGGCATCCGTGCTTGGTGGCGCTTTCCAGGTAAGTCAGGAAGAGAGCAGGAGGCCCCCTGCTGAGAAGGGGAGTCCTTCCATATAGTGCCGAGCCCCTTAGAGCTATCCGGACATGGAGGACTACAACCCTAGCAGCAGGGTTCCCCAACACTATATATAATTATTTATTATGCTGGGTCAATGGTTAACAGAAAATATACCCAAGAGAGAACACACTATGACACAATATTTCTCTTTGTATTTTGTTGAATAGCATGGGTTACATGAAGAGTATGCTTCAAGTAGAAAAAGCATAGTTTTATTTATACAGCACAATTCAATTATCTACCTCTTGTCTCCTACATTTAGAAAGTAACTCCCAAGATCCTGTGTTTGCAGTTCTATTCAGGTGAAGCAGACATAAATTCTCCATGGCTTCTCTTTCTCTCCCTCTTTTTCTTGATCCCCAAGTATTAACTTCTGAATGATAAGATTTTTTTTTTTTTGGTCTTTTTGAGACAGGGTCTCCCTGTAGCCCCAGCTATCCTGGAACTCACTATGTAGACCAGGCTGGCCTTGAACTCACAAAGATCTGCCTGCCTCTGCCTCCCAAGTGCTGGGATTAAAGGCACGCACCACCACGCCTGACACTCATAAGATTTTAAGATAATAAAACATATCCATTCTGCTTGAGGATTTCTACTGAACATTTCTTATTCTAAGATCAATATTTCTCCTTGGGTAGGATGACTAGAACCTGTGAGGAAATCCATTTTGGAAGAGACTGACCACTTAACTGAAGAACATGTGCAAGATCCCCCCTCTGGAGTAAATCCTCTCTCTGTGACTCCAGACAACATTTACATTAATAAAATGGAAAGAGTGTGATCACTTTCACTAATTACTGGCTTGGTGTAGTTCTGTGGATTTGACAAACAGGCTGAGTTCTTCAGAAACATGACTGTATTCAGTGATTCTCATTTTAGCTTCACATGACCAAGAGTCACCAAAGGCATTTTGTTCTCAACTAGCACTCACCTTTCACACAGATAGCAAAAAAATATAAAGTTTTCATACAAGTGGATGAGAATCAGCTAGTTCTAGTCTTAAAAACTGATCCAGTATGTAACATCCATCAACACTATAAATATAAGCTCAGTTTTGAGAAGTCTTAAGATGTCAAAGATCAGTGTAAACAATAATTTTGCAACTACATTTGAATACATAATTTCAATTATGATTCTCATCTTCCAGGGTGATTCGCCCTGGAAGAACTCACAGAATTCTGGTGGCACACAAATTTGTCTAGCTTCATCTTAGGTGGCTACATTTTAATGCACATCAGGCAAAATACTGGATAGATAACAGCTAGTGCAAGCTCCAGAGGTTTTAGGTAGGGGCCGTCACAAACTCTCAGGGCACACAAAATCATAATTGAGTAGTGACATTCTAAGAATTTGGCAGCCATAAAAGAGTGTATCAGAAAGATGTGAGATGCAACAAGGAATGGATGTGACAAAAGTGCCTACACTGTGTACACCCATGTCTTACACAGTAAAGTGTTCCCAGCATTTATACAATATGGTCTTGTTGCATGGTCCTGATTATGTTGTCTGGTTATGAAGGTGTCTTAACTACCATCTGGCCTCCATATTGGGCTCCAGGGTGTTCTGGTGGAGAGCACAATGCACTTTGTGCTTATAAACAGGTGGAACTTAATTAAGATAGCAAAAGAAAGGAACTGCAGAGAGCAATATGCATTCGGGTCTGTGTTTAACTGGGTTCTGTACTGTTAACTCTGGGAGAGCCACTACCAGCAAGGTTACAGTATTAAGTATCTCATGAATGTATAATCGCCCTGCACATGAATTAATCAAAAACAAACAAACAAACAAACAAACAAAAAACCCCAGAAAGACCACAAAGTCCAGTAAGACAAAAGTGTTTCTGTCTATAAGAACAGGGTCTTTGAGGGACCACCCCGTCATTCTTCTCTCTGGGTTAGGTAATGTAGCCTGAGTTGTTCTTTCCCTTATTCATAGTATTAAGGTTTGAGTCCATGTCCTAACTCTGAGCAGAGCCTGGGTGCCAGTCACCATGGGTATCACCTAGCTTCTCCCAATGCCCCTGGATCTAAGGGATGCACAGTGGATGTGGAACACTTGTTTCCTGATCAGTGGTGTCTAAGATTGAACTTCCTTCTTCCTGGAAAATTCCTTCTTCCACTGCTTAAATTGGCAGCAGCAGTGTCCAGAGGCTGGACACTTGATGGGACCAGGTTCTGCTCTCAAATTTAAAACACACTGAGGTTTTTGAGGCTCATGCACCGAAGAAGTCACTTGTTGCTGTGGTGAGGTCTCCTTGACCTCCCTTCTGTCCTGGTAGAATGGACTTCATCTGATGCTGGTGTGGGTCCCTCTGGATGTGTGCCTATGTTAGTCCTGAGATGTTGCTTTGATTTCTCATTTGATCCTAACTGTGCTTGGTTAATATTTAGTTGACTCTTCCCATTTGGACCCCATGATAAGGGTGCCTTTGAAGTGAGGAGGGAAGAAAGGGGGAAAGTGATAGTGATTTTTTTTTTGCCCGTAAAAGTATGAACAGTCTTCTATAGTGAGCATTCTTATACATTCCTGCAACACACTATGACCTGTGTGTGGCATAAGGTTGTTAGGCAATGTAGTGGCTGGTTAGCATCAGAAAGGAAAACAAAGGCCTCCTAAGCTCCTTTCTGAGCAAATGTGGATCCTGGCCCACCACAAGCATCATCTAGTTCCCCACTCCCTCCCAGATGCTCCAGGGGTCCAAGAGATACATAGTGGATGTCTAACTCTAATAGTGGATGTGGCCACAGGATCTTGGGGCTGAGGGTGGCATTTGATGAAGTTCATGATCATAAAGGCCAGTTGTTCTTCTTTGTAGACTATACACATCAAAAGAGCAAGACTAGATCTGGTTTGCTTTCAACAGACTGCCTCATTTAGCTGAATGATTGAAACAGTGACACTCAAATATTGTTGAATAATTGAATAAACGTCATTATCTTTACTTTATTTAACCAAGATTGAAAATTTTAGACAAATCACTAGGTGTGATTTTCAGTTAGAAATCTCCCACTTCATCAGAAGGCACCACAATTACAGGCCCTCAAAGCGCTACTTCTGCAGCATGGTTTTAAGGTGAAAATGGAAGACCTAATGGCTTTTGGGATGAGACCCTCATCTTGGCCCCCTGGATTAGCCTGGAGAACATCTGGGACTCAACTATTTGGTCTGGCGTTCTCTTCCCTGAAAGGAAGCCTGAGGTCCATGAGGGGCGTATTCCTTCTGCTCCATTTTTTCCTATCCTTCTGGCTATAATTGCCAGTCTTAAGGGCTCGTCCATGGAGGAAGTCATCTCCCAACATAATGAGAGTTGTAAAGAGGACCCCAGACTGGCCCTAGAAGCCTCATCCTCTCATCCCCGAATGACGATTCCGATGAGGACGAGGATTGGCCTATTGATGATATAGGCCCCCCTGCCCCTCCCCCCATCTACTCCTGGGGAGAACTCCATCTACACCATCCCAGCCACACCCATACTGCCACTGATTCATCTCCAAACACAGCAAAGGCCATCGTCCCCCCCAGCACCCCCCCATCTTTCCTGTTAATGTGGGGCAGGATGTGGCTATGAGGCCCTGGGTCTCCACCTGCAACATTCGCCCTGATGTTGATGCTGGGACTGACGTGGAGAACAAAGATGTTACAGGGAGCCACTTACCAGCTACAAACTCCCGGGGAGCCAATGTATAACATATTGTCAGCTATCTCTCATCCATGAAGTGTGCTTTCTTTTCTTCTAGCCCTCACAGGTTCCTCAGTCCATCTCCAATACACCCTTCCTGTTGCCACTAGATGCCAGCCCAGCTACATCGTGGAAATCCCCCCCACCCATGCCTCCTTCATGACAAGCCAACTTCTCAGGTCTTTTCACCAGGATGGGGGGTAGTCAATGACGGGTAAGACCTCAATAGTTGAGGCAACCTAAGACAGGCACCACTGCTTGAGGTGATCCCCTGAGGCCTGTGGTCAACAAGGGTATGGCACAGAACCATGCCTCCCAGGGTCACATTTATTTAAAATAAAAAGGGAGGATATGTATGGCATAACAAAGAACTGGGCCCAGTGTAGGAAACCAGGATGCCAGGCCCTAGGGTGAGGTGAGCCTAAAACTTATAGGTCCAGGCTGCATTCTCTGCTAAAAGGGAGGGGCA
>NW_008340356.1:1448359-1452397 GCF_000622305.1 Nannospalax galili | reverse complement strand
GACTGTCATATCCCAGGTGACTGCTAATTCTTGGGATGTATAAAAACCATATGAATTCTAAAATAAATCATCCTGTTGGGAAGACACAGGTCCCAGAGTTTGACTCTGTCGCCGATCAGGCCCTCTGCCCAGAAGCCAGCAGGCCCCCCGCTAAGCAAAGCAAACCTGAGTCCCCACAGCCCAGCTCAGGCCACCTGCCATAAGGAGTGGGGAAAGGGCTTCACATACATGATGGCCCAGCGCAGTCGGGGCAATGACAACCTGCTGAGAGATGATCTGCCTGGAGACAGACTGCTATTGGATATCCTAGGACAGTGTGGGAAACCATGATTGGCTAGCCAACTCCTTATAACCCCAAACGCTTCCCAGAATAAATGAGTCTGCAGCAGTTCACCCTCTGCTTGCTTTCACCCGACTCCCGGTGTCTGTGTCGTTACTCCGCGCCTTCCACCCCCATATCAGCAAGGACCCTGTGTCCCCCTCCGGCTGGCTCCAGGGGAGGACAGTAACAGTTGATTACTCCCATAATATTCATGCCACTATTGCCAGTGGGTATACCTTGCCAGGCAAGTCATTATTGTAGCTCACAGGGTTCACAGATGGGTAAGACTGATGATTACTTTTCTAGGAGCATGAATAGCATTTTCCATTGCAATAAAAGCTAGCCAAGAAAGATGAATGTCAGCACCAGTTTGATTTCTCCATGTTTACTATGTAGTGTCTTCAGAAGCAATAGCATCTCACTGTCAAGTTCTGAAGGGTAATCAAGAGCAATGGCAACAGTCAGTATTGTTTGAGTGTCTTTGGGACCTGCCTGGTCAACAACTCCAAAACAGGAAGTCCATTCTTAGCATTGGACTTTTTAATTTCTAGCCCATTGTGTCTGGTAGGGGAACTGTCCCCCTATTACAGGGTAACCACATTTAAACTCTATTTTTTATTTATTACTTTTATTTTTTGATGTATATGAGTGCATTGCTTGCATGTGTGTAAGTGCCCCCATGTCGTGAAATGCCCGTGGAGGTCAGAAGAAGGCATTGGATTCCCTGGAACTGCAGTTACAGATCATTGTTAGCCACCATGTGGGTGCTAGGAATCGAACCCGGGTCCTCTGCAAGAGCAATCAGTGCTCTTAACCTCTGAGCCATCTCCCTAGCCCCTTAAACTCTTTATATGTGTGCATTTTTAAAAATCTTAATTATCTTCAAATTGAAGGTACTTACCAAGGTGATATAGATGTCCCAATAAAATGCTATTTAAGCAGGGTTACAATCATCAACCAAGAGTTTATATGGAAGAGCTAATCAATCAATATAGATTGACCACTAGCAAATGCCAGTTAAAGACACTATATGCTCAGAATTTACACTTGCCTTGATGGATAAGACAGTGTTTCTGGCATGAATACTGTACAATGCTTGTTGGTAATATTTAATCAAGTTAACAGAGTTTTTGACTCATTGGTAAAGAGATATTAATAGGACAGAAATGGGGGCTGTTGAAGGAGTTAGTTGCTTTTACCACCCATTTTGGCCTGAGAGCATCAAAGGCAACTCACATACAGATACACTGAAAAACTCATGACTGTTCCTGTGCCATCACTCATGGTTCAACTGGGCTGAAAAGATGGGAAAATAATTTAGTTTAAATCCAAGAATAATGAAAAATAAACTTGCTCAGATGAGCCAAGTCAGGTAACAAAGAAATAGGATGTGGAATTCTGTGCAGAGTAGAGAAGAAGGAAAGCGGGATTCAAGGAGTTTGCCGTTCTGTATGGGCTGCCTGCAATGAGATTAGTCCCCACTGTACACTGAGTCATGTCTGACCTGTGGCAGGAGCTTGGCCTCTGGCCTCTACCCTCAGTGCAAAATTGCTCCATGCATACTCCTGCATTCATGATGAGTCACCATTACCCAAGTAAATGCTGTTTTTCAGCATTCAGTTAAATTACTTTCTGTTGTACACTCGGAGCTATCAACCCACACAAGAGGAGACTTTAATGATTTAACTTAATGCATTTATTGAAATAGAATAAGAACTAGATGGGGGTGGAGAGATGGCTCAGTGGTTAAGAGCACTGACTACTCTTGCATTGGACTGGGGTTTGATTCCCAGCACCCACATGGTAGCTAATCACTGTCCATAACTCCAGTTTCAAGGGATTTGACACCTCCTTCTGACCTCCATGGGCACTGTACAACATGCGTGCACTTACACAAATGTTTTGAATACACATACACATAAAACAAAATAATAAATAAAAATGTTTTTAAAAAGGAACTAGAGTCTATTGCTATCAGTCTTGTGGTAGTGGCTCTACAGAGACATCCTGGGGGTGTGAGGCTGTGCCAGCGCTGTTCCAGACCACATGGTTCTTATTGTGGGGTCTCGCCTGTCTTGCCTGGGCACCTGAGTTCTGCATAAAGAATGCAAAGGCAGGGAGGTGGGGAGAAATCTCACCAGAAAGACTCTGCCACTAGGGCTTGGAGCTGTATTCCATGCTTACTTCACAGGTCTGTTTCTATCTGATAATCCTCTTTATAATCCTGTACCAGCCTTCAGAGGCCTGTCTGCCCTGTCTCCATTCTATTCTCTTTTTAATGGGAAGATTGCCTGTGAAAGGGTTATCGAGTCAGAGACAATGATTAGCACCTAAGCCTTTATCCACTTCAGGAGATATGTCTGTCTTTTTGGCAGAAGAGCTTTTCTATCTTTGTAGAGAAAAATATTTTTGACTTCTTGCCCTCTAGGATCCAAGTTTCCCATTGCCTCACAACTTATCAGCTTTGCTTTATAGAGATAAACCTTCAAGTTTAGTGATGTGTAAATTTAAGTCATGGTTTAGTAGTGATACTGTGACAGGAGTGGAAAGGCTAAGAAACCTAATTTTATACTGTTTTCTTAACAGAACAACAACCAGATACCTGCAGTCTGGTGTTGAACAAAAAAAAAGGCCTGTTTCAAGAAGCAAAAATTTAAAAGAAATACCTATTTTCTATCTCTGTAAAGAGAATTACCCAGTCACACGACACCAGAATTTTATACTGTTTTCTTAACAGAACAACAACCAGATACCTGCAGTCTGGTGCTGAACAAAAAAAAGGCCTGTTTCAAGAAGCAAAAATTTAAAAGAAATACCCATTTTCTATCTCTGTAAAGAGAATTACCCAGTCACACGACACCAGGCCACATGTCCTCCTCTCCATGCCTGAATGTGAACTGTCAAGTGTCTATGGTCTGATAGGAAGGATGGGCTAGCCAGGATTGGCTCCCTTATATGTACATGTTTGATGAGCACTGATTAGATGAGCTTCATACCATACAGCATTCTGTCCATAATGTAAGACATCTGTTGAATGTGTACAGAGACGAAGAAGCTGAAGGGCTCTCGAGCATTTTCTCTTATGGCACCAAACATATGGTCACACTGAACAAATCCTCATCAGAGGTACTCCTAGCTAGCACTCTTCTTACTTGCACCCCTTCTAGTTCCCAAATAAAGGCAGAATTCCATGATCAGGTGGCACAGCAGCCCACTGGCCACTTGTCTGGCCTTTGGCCAAATCTCTTTTGCACCAACAGCACTAGAATTTTTCATCCTCCTCTGGTGGCTTAGCAAATGACAGGAAAAGCACCCAGATGTAAACAGAGGACTGCACCAGCAGGAAGGCTGGAAGGAGGCCAGCTGACCCCTCCCAGACAACACCATGTGATGTCAGGGACCTGGCACAGTTCAGCCCCTCACCCTCCTGGCCAGCATAGCTGATACTGTACATGCTACTTATGAGAGGCCCATTAAAAGGTGGGGTTTCATTTTAGATCAGCCTTGACATTTCAAACACCCTGGCAAAGTTGTTTCCCAAGGGCACTGAGCAAAGAACTATGCTGTTAACCAAAGGTAAGCTAGGCCATGACTTCTACCTTGCTTTGAAGTTCTCACTCATGTGAAGAAATAAAGCTGAGTGGGGAATCTGATTTTCTAAAAGGGTGATCCTACTTCTTTTCAAGCAAGGTAAGGTATGGGGCCTCGACATGTGC
>NW_008340356.1:1439689-1444413 GCF_000622305.1 Nannospalax galili | reverse complement strand
TAGCTCAGAAAATTGTTATTGAATATGTCAATGCTGATGTAATGAAATGCTTCTTCTAAGTATGTGGTTATTAAATAAATAATTGTTTTAAAAAAGAAAAAAAATATCTAAAATTTAACCAACTTTTTTAGCATAAACATGCACTGGCTTTCAGAAATTACTCTTTTGGGGGGTCTCTAGGTACCTGCCCACTCATGTTTTATGGTTAGTCACTTTGGAACAATTTTATTGATTCAAGAACTTCATATAATGAATTTTGATTAGATTCAGACCTCCCCCATATCCAACCTCACCCTATCACTTCATGTCTTCTATTAGTAAATGAAAAACCCTATCCATCTTACATAACCCATATGAGGTGGATACTGGAGAAATATTAGATTGTCAGTGATCTATAATTCTTACACATAAGTGTGCCAGAGCAAGGGCCCACTCCCTTTCTTTTGTATGTGGATTTGGGTCAGAATACTCCCATGTTTCTTGGCATGGAATTTTCACTCTTAATTTCTGTTTCTCTTACATACTGCTTAGAAATGTCAAGTAGGGACTTTTCTTTTCTCAGCAGTTGGAAATGCTTGGTTTTCCTCACCACTTTTAGTTGTTTGCAGCTCTTGCATGCAAGTTACACTTTGGCTGTTTCCAGGCCTCACTCAGCACAACAACTTCACTGCAGACAAAGGCATTCTCCAACAGTCAGATTCCCCACAGCGTTTTACTGTGGGTAAAAGCAGAAGCTAGGTCCTCATAGCAAGCAGTAATTAGCTCACAGGCCTCCAGTCCAAGATTCTATGAATGATGTTTGGAAAGTTTCACAAATTCACAAAGCAGCTTTACACCAGTGTCTTCTAGTTTATTCTCTGAAATTTGTAGACTTCTCAGATTGAGAGAGCACACTGCATTTCACCTCCTGTGAAGTAGAAGAATGGGCTATCTGTACTGAGAGAAAGCAGAGTAGTAGCATATGGAGTTCTGGCCTTTCTGGGTGGGACATAATGAATGCTCTGCACACAGATATAGACATACCCTGACTGCTGCAGTCACTGGAACCATGGCCCCGAAGTTACCCAGGCTTTAACCATAGACCTGCGAACTTCACATGGAAAAGGAGTTTGTACTAGTAGGTTAGGATCCTGAAGTTCATCCACCAACCCAGATTATCTGGGTGAGCTCTAAGTGTGGCCACAGTGTCCAGATGAGAGGAGGACTGAACAGAGAGGAGGAAGATCTGTTCCTCAGGTGTCACATGGGCTTGGGAGGAGCCCCTTGCTCATTTCTTTTACCAGTTCCATCTATGTGAAGGTAAGTCAAAGGTTCTACTCCACATGTCTGGCTTCACTTGGAAGCATGGAGGAATCATTTCATTTGTGTTAACCCTCCTCTTTGTAGACTGGACACTGGTTCAAAGACGACACCAGATGGACTTGAACCCTTTAGAACTTATCATGAACACATGCTGAATTTTGTCAAAAGCCTTTTCTGCATCTATTGAGATGACAATGTGGTTTTTGTCCTTTATATGATTAATGATGCTTATTGACTTGTGTATATTGAATCATCCCTGCATCTCTGGGATAAAGCCGACTTGATATTTTTGATGTGTGTCTGGATGCGATTTGCAAGTATTTTGTTGAGAATTTTTGCATTCATTAAGGATAAGGATGTTCATTAAGGATATGGGTCTATAGTTTTCTTTTTTGGTTGTGCCTTTACCCGGTTTGGGTATTAGAGTGATGCTGGCTTCATAGAAGAAATTTTGGCGTTCTCCCTCTGTTTCTATCATTTTGAATAATTTAAGTAGTATTGGTTGGAGGTCTTCTTTAAATGTGTGGTAGAATTCTGCTGTAAATCCATGCGGGCCTGGGCTTTTTTTTAGTTGGGAGACTTTGTATTACTGTTTCAATTTCCTTATATGTTATGGGTCTATTTAAACTGTTGATCTCTTCTTGGTTTAACTTTGGCAGTTCCCATGATTTGATATATCCATCCATTTCTTTTAGGTTTTCAAATTTAACAGAGTATAGGTTTTTAAAATATTTTATTTATTTATTTAACTTTATTTATTTATTTTTGGTCTTTTTTGAGACAGTGTCTCCCTATAGTCCCAGCTGTCCTGGAACTCGCTATGTAGACCAGGCTGGCCTTGAACTCACAGAGATTCGCCTGCCTCTGCCTCCCAAGTGCCGGGAGTGAAGGCGTGAGCCACCACACCTGGCTAGAGTCTAGGTTTTTAAAGTATTCCCTTAGAATATTTTGGATCTTTTGGGTGTCTGTTGTCATGTTCCCCTTTAATCTCTGATTTTGTTGATTTGCATTTGCTCTTTCTTTGTTTTGGTTAACTGGGCTAAGGGTCTGTCTGTCTTGTTTATCTTTTCAAAGAACCACTTCTTAGATTCATTGATTCTTTGTTTCTTTTTCATTAATTTCTGCTCTGACTTTTGTTATTTCTTCTCTTCTGCTGGGTCTGGGTTTCATTTGTTCTTGCCTTTCCAAAGTCTTGAGTTGAAATGTTAAGTCATTTATTTGTGTTCTTTGTGATGTTTTAATGTAAGCACTTAGAGATGGATTTTGTTTCTTAATCCATTCCACAGGCCTGGTCTTTTGACTGGAGAGTTCAGTCCATTGATATTTAATGTTATTATTGAAAGATGTGTATTTGTTGCCATCATTTTGATTACTGTTTGCATCGTTTGTCTAATTTCGTGTTCCCACAATTATACCTTTATTTAGTTTCTTTATTTGCTCCTGGGGTATACTTGCTCCTTCCTCTGTTCTTTGTGTTGCTTCAAGTATTCTTTCAAGGGCCGGTTTTGGGGACATGTATTCTTTCAGCCTATTCCTGTCATGGAAGATTTTTCTTTCCCCATCAACTATAATAGACATTTTTGCTGGGTAAAATATTCTGGGCTGACATCTATGGAAATACCTTTGTGCAGACTCTTCTGGCTTTCATAGCTTGCACTGATAAGTCAGCTGTAATTCTGATGGGTTTTCCTTTATAGCGTTTGTTGTTTTCTTTTGAAACTTTCAGTTTTCTCTCTTTGTTCTGTATATTTAGTGTTTTCACTATGATATGCCATGGGGAGTTTCTTTTCTGGTCTTTTCTACTTGGTGGTGTATGTGCTTCTTGTATTTGTATGGGGATGTCTTTCTTTAATTTTGAGAAATTCTCTTCTACAATTCTGTTTAAGATCTGGTCAATACCATTAACCTGAAATTCTTCTCCTTCCTCTATGCCTATGATACATAGATTTGGTCTTTTCATGGTGTCCCACATTGCCTGCATATTCCGTTCTTGTGGGGAGTTTTTGTTTTGTTTTTGAATTTTTCATAATCTTTGCTTAAGCAGTCAAATTCTTCAACTTTATCCTCCAGTGCAGATATTGTTTTCCATTTCATTTATTCTATTGCTGAGGCTTTCTCCTGTTGCTTCAAGTTGGCTTATTGAATTGGCTTCTTCATTTCAGCCTGAGTTTTCTTCAATGTTTCTATTTCTTTTGTGAGTTCAGTCAGAAGTTTATCCCTATCTTCTTTTAGTTCTTTGATTTGTTTGTGTGTTCTTTAAATTTGTTGAATTCCTTGATAATGTTTATGATTGTTCTTTTAAATTCTGTGTCATTGGTTATCTCTATGGGGTTCTCTTTGTAGAACTCTTCTACAGGTCTGGTGGAATTTGGTGGGAACATACTGTTTTGGTTTTCCATTTTATTATTTTTTTCGTTGTTATTTTTGCATGTGGATTTTTTTTTTGTTTGTGATTCTTGTATGAAAATCAAGCCTTCTTTTGTTGAGTTGAAGTTTGCTTCTGTTTGCATTATTGGTGTACCTTGGTTGTTTTCTTATTGAGTATGTAAAGCTGGTTGGTCTAGGTTTCAGGTTCTCTCAGATTTATTTTGGAGGGAACTGATGGGTTTAGATCAACTACTCAGGAGCTCCCACAGAGGCCCAATTCAGGTTCCAGTCCGGAGTACACTCAGGCTTCCTTCTAACGTTGGACACCTACCAGTGGATACTCAGAGCACAATTTGGGAAGTTCCCTAAGGGGAGGCCTAATTTTGGCATTCTCAGGAAGTCTGCTGAGTTCTCAGCCCCTACACCAGGAGGAAGCCAAATTTTAGCATTCTCAGGCTATCTGCTGAGTTCTCAACCCCTACATCAAGGGGAGGCAAGATCAAGCACTCTCAGACTGTCTGGTAAGGTCTAGGTCTTACCTTACTGTAGGGCAGAGAGGGCTGCCCCCTGGGGCCTTGGGAGGGACCTCATGTAATCCCAGCTAGAGGGTTGGGTATGGAGGGATTTGGGGAAGCTTTGGGGAAGGTCACCACGACATAGAGGTGGGATCCAAGTGCTCTCATGTGGTCTGCTGAGGTGTACACCAGGTGGAGTCCAGATCATGCACTCTCTGCACTTTGATTTTTTAAAAACATAATCCAAGGTGAGCCTGTGACACTGAGTAGTGCTAGGAGAAGACTGTTCTCTAACACCAGCATGGATATGCTTCAATTGTGTTGATGTGAGCCCTAGTGTCAGCCTGCTGTGAAGTTAACATTGCCAGAAGGAATCTTCTAACAGAAGTATTTCAGTCCTTTCAATGTTAATAATGACAGTTATATCTGCATCAATGGTAATACATTTCTGGTTCAGTATAAATTAAGGATGTTTTCTAGCTGTGCATGAATGCTGGCAACTTCCCCAGTTCTGACAACTGTTTAAATATGTAATGCTAA
>NW_008340356.1:1435175-1439673 GCF_000622305.1 Nannospalax galili | reverse complement strand
CCAAAAAAGAAAGAAAGAAAGAAAGAAAGAAAGAAAGAAAGAAAGAAAGAAAGAAAGAAAGAAAGAAAGAAAGAAAGAAAGAAAGAAAAATCTGAATGTTTGGTACATTCTTTAAAAAACAAAAAATAGTGCCTTTCTTAGCCACAACTTCACGAGAGCTTTTCTGGCTAAGTTTCAAGTTTTTCCATGTCTTGCTGCTCTGCTTTTTCTACTTGATTCTCACTATGAACCAGAATAAAGGCATCTAGCAATAACCATGCCAAAACTTGAATGCTATGCTACCTATAAATTTCCTCTTACATATTAATTTGTCTTTTATTCCTATACAGCCTCTCACAAAAATCTCAGGCCACAGACAAAATGTAGACAGAGTCTTTGCTAGGATGTAACATAAATTACTTGTAGTTCATTCCCAAGACAGTCTGTTGGTATTCTGGTCTTCTGAGCCCACACCAGAATAATCCATTAAACTCTACTTGTCACAGTGATGAGCCCACTTGCCTGATGCCAAAAGCCTTGTTGCTGTGACCAACTACCCAAGAACACTTAAAAGAAGGAGGGTTTATTTAGGTTCCAGTTTCAATGATTTTGGTGAATCATGATATGGAAGTTGTGACAGAGCACTTCACATCATAATAAAAAAGAAATAAGGAGAGATGAGATGAGACCAAGCTCAAAGGCTGTGTTCCTAGTGAACTACCACTTCCAGCTATGCCCCACTTCCTAAAATTTCCACCTCTTCCCAAAATAGCACTGCAACCTGTCAGCCAAGCATTCAACATGTGAGACTTTCTGGTGATCACTTCATATCTAAACCATACAATATACATTTATTGCTAACATTGTGTTACTTGTTCTCTGGCTGCTTTGTGGATCCTCTGTTCCTACTATCTTCTCTTGAACTCTTTCTGATTTTGATGCTTTTCTGTATAGATAAGCTTTGATTCCTTTCTCTTTTTCCTTTCATGTTTCTACTATAGTTTTTATAGTTTTAAAACATGTGATTACCATAAAGCTTACTTAAAACATGTTAGTTATAAAAGTCTGTTTTAAGCTGATAATAATTTAACTTTGATTTTACTTAAAATCTTTGCTATTTTGCACCCCCGCACCATTTTATGTTTTGGTGTCATAGTTCACCAAAACATACTTTTCATACTATGTGTGCACTAGTAATTTGTTCCGTCTGTACTTGCTTTAACCTTTCTGTATTTTAACTTTAATACTAAAGCTATAGGTTATTTCCACACTATTCAGTATTGGGATATTCTGGACTATATACATCACCTTTACCTGTGAGTGACTTGATGCTTTTATGTGTTTTCATGTTAGGTGACAGCCTTTTGTTTAGCCCTGAAAACCTCCCTCAACATTAATGCAAGGCAGGTTTAGTGGTAACAGTCTCTCGACTGTTGTTTATTTGGGAAAATTTTTATTTTCCCCCTCATATCCAAAATATAGATTACATGTTCAATCTTCTAGATTAAATATTCTTTATTGGTAATGTTTTTTTCTTTTAGCACTTCAAGCATAGCAGTCTATACTTTCTTTCTTTGCCAGATTTCTTCTGAGAAACATGCTGACAGTCATACCAATCCCTTTTAGGCTATGAGTGCTTTTTGTTGCTTTTCTTTCAAAATTTTTAGCTAGAGATTAGGAGTTCATCATGGTTTCCATGAGCTTGAAGAGATGTGAGAAGTCTAAGTTACTTGGTACTCTTGCTCTGCCTTTTTAGTACATCTCTATGCAAACAAGTATGCAGCCATTCAATGATCTCTGAAATTCTTGGCTGATCTGCACTTAGGTAAGTGTCCTGTTACTATCTAATTCACATCATTTATAATTGGATCGAATAACCATGAGTAAATCAGCAAGGTTTTATTCATTTAGAAATTAGTGTTTGTCTTTTACTTTCTGACAAATCAGTAGGAAACAGTCTGTTTCTGTTTGTTGTTATTATTTCTGCCTTGTTTTGTAAGCACAAATCAGTTCAGGAATTTAAATGACTGCCTCAAAATTGCAAGTGAATTTGGTAGCAAAATATGATTGAAATTTAAATAATCCAAGTAAGCACTGCTTCATATATGACAGTTTTCCCATTGTACCATGTGGTTCTGGATTCCTTATAGTAGTTGATGGTCCTACTGTGGTACACACTGAGGAATCTGTCAACTGTGTTAAAAGCCCAGTAGTCATGTCCATGAACAAAGAATGATGCAGACACAAACCAGTCTAAAAATACCAAACAGAAGAAAGATGCACCATAGGCCTCATAGGGCTATTGTTTTCATAATGGGAAGCCATGCTCTGGAGATTAAACAAACAAAAAGCAGGGCAGGTGCAAAGAGAAGTAGGAATGAAGACTTCTTGCCATGAAAACAGTAAAGTGGAGTTCTGATCACACTGCCTTGCAATAAGATCTTCATGCATATTTACATCAGCACACAGCTTATCATTCTCAGTGATTAGTAGTGTTAATTTACTTTTCTAAAGACTTCTTTGTTGTATCATATGTGAATATCAGGCTTTGTGACATGTCTACAAATGAGCCAACCTGAAACAAGGCTTTAACCTTCCTCTAGGAAACAGCCAGTCTCTCTCTTGCTTCCTCCCATCCACATCCATCCTCTCTGCTGTCCACCATTCAGGACCACACACCCAAGCATCCCATAATCTTAAGTTCTGAGTAATATTCCTTTCTACTAGGCATTGTTGAATTTACTCCCTAGGAAAGGCTGTTTTCCATGATATAAATGTCTCACAATATAAGAGAACTTTCTATCAGAAGTATGGATTTTAACTGAGATAGTGTTGGGAGCCATGCTTGCCATAAGCATTGGAAATTAGAGCTTCTGAGCTCTCTGCTTCAGTGGTCAGAGCTGACAGGCTGTACCTGTATGATAAATCAAGTCTTCTAGAAAGTTAGTTTCGGTTTGGTCTGCGGGCACTGGAAGATTCAGCTACATGCTGTATCCATAGTACCCTTTTGTTTCTGTTAGGAATAATCACCTAGGTAACCAAAACTCTGGGCCGGATAAAAGGGACCTGTGGGACCCCTCCATAGATTCTTCCTTCCTGAGAGCACTCTCCTCTCTGTACCTGCTGTCCCTTTAATAAATTCCTCACATAACTTCAGACGTTTGCCTGAGTGTCCTTTTTGTTGAAGACCGAAGCCTGGTGGGCTTGGGGGGTGTTCGACAAGATAGTCATAAGCTTTAGAGCAAAATGAGTATTTTTTAAGGGTATTATTCTTTCTTAATATTGCTGATCTTGGTTGATCAACAATCCCAGTCTCAGAGTGATACCTTTAGTGCTATTTTGCTTCATACATTTCCTGCAAATGGACATCAAGAACAGCTTGTAGGAGCAATTACAGTTGAGAAACAGAGTTGCAACAGAAAGACTAAAGACACCTCTTTCTTTTATTGAGTCATTTAGCATGTTGACTCTGAGGATTTTTTTTTTAAATAACAGCCTACCTAGCATTTATAGTGAGCATTAATTATCGTTTTTCACACAGATATATATTCTGTTCAACACATTTTGAAATTTGATTTAATTATAAACCATAACAAACAAAACTGTGATTTTCATATTATTAAGAACCACACACTCACCAAGGTCTTAGGAAGAATCCACTTACTATGGATCCCATCCAATGTTATGAAGTTCTGCTGCCCAAAAATACAGTTTAAAAAGATGAGATTAGGTTTATTAGTGGTGTGTTGGATGCATTTTCACTAAGGAAGAGAGGTTTTGTAGTTTTGTCAGACCAAGCAAATTTTACTAGGCCAAATAATTTTTAGGTAAATCTATGGAATTTCTCCAATTTGATATTGTTAGGGTTCCAAAGAGCAGCAGTTTCCCCCCTCCCCAACAGGGACCTCACCTTGACCTTTGGAGTCAAGGGAAACAAGTTCTGCTGAGAAGCAGCCTACCTTTCCTCTGACCTCCAAAGATAAGCAGAGTTCCTCTTAAGAGGAAAAAGAAGACACTTCCACACCCTAATCCTACCTGCTTCCCCCTCCATGATTTCTCCCCCAAACATTCCCCCTTCCACACCCTAAAGCCCCCATATATAAAGTCCCAGCTCACAACCCGTGGGTGGACATCTTTCCTGGACATCTTTCCCTGACATCTTTCCCTTCCTAACCCCCTTCTCCCTTCCCCCTTCCCCCTTCCCTTCCCTTCCATCTTCCCTTCACTGACATCTTTCCCTTCCCCGAGGGAAAGGTGCCCCGTGCAAAGGGAAAGATGCCCCGTGCGAAATAAAGCTGTATCCCACTAAGAATTCCATCTGTGCCTCAGTGACTTCCTCCATCCGCACCGCTCGCTCCCGCCCACTCTCTACCTATCAGATGGTGCCAAAACCTGGCTCTTACTTCAAGGGACCTCGCACGTAAAACTTTCAGACTCACTTGTCGTTACTGGCCTCTGCGAACACCACTAATTCGGCATTAAGGTACACTTCCACCCTCTATCTCTCTCCCCTCTCTTG
>NW_008340356.1:1432688-1433635 GCF_000622305.1 Nannospalax galili | reverse complement strand
TAGAGCAGCCAGGGACCACATGATCACTTGCCTCCTGACAGGTCTTCAGAGAGCTTCGCCCCCCCCAAGGTAGTTAACTTTGAAAAGGTTAGATTGATTACTCAGGGCTCTGCTGAAACCCCAGCTCAGTTTATGGACAGACTCACTGATGCTCTGGTCCAGTATACCAAGTATGACCCAGAGTCTGCAGAGGGACAGCTTATGCTTCACCACCACTTTATCTTACAATCAGCTCCAGATATTAGAAGGAAACTTAGGCGCTTAGACAAGGGCCCTGAAACCCCCACGAGAGATCTGTTGGACACGGCATTTAAAGTATTTTATAACCGAGAGGAACAGGAGAAGGCAGACAAGCTTACCCTGCCCAAGCAAAAGTACCAGCTTATGGCTGCAGTCCTAAGGGCCCCTCCCAAGAACACTTCGAACACTGATGGGGCCCAACAACATCCACCAGGACCCTGCTTCAAGTGCGGAGCAACTGGACATTGGGTAAGACAATGCCCTAACCCACGTCCACCACCTGGACCCTGTCCTTTCTGTGGGCAGCAAGGTCACTGGAGAGTTGATTGTCCTTCTTTGCAATGCCACGGAAGGCCATTCACCTCCCAGACCCAGTCTCATTTACAGGGTTCAGTGAACGACCTTCTAGGCCTGGTGGCTGGACTGATGACGCCCTGGCTTCTCGGCCCCCACCACTTCTATGACTATCACAATGGAGGAGCCCAGGGTTTCAGCCATGGTAGCGGGTAAGATTATTAATTTCATTATTGACACCAGCCCATCATGGTCAGTTCTCCCTTCCTACTCTGGTAAAGTTTTTCCCTCACAGATCTCTGTGGTGGGGGTTGATGGGAAGCCTCACAACCCCAAATCAACAGGACCCTTAGCCTGTGTATTCTGGAAGATGCCTTTAACTCACTCCTTCCTGGTTATGCCCACCTGCCCAA
>NW_008340356.1:1423858-1431437 GCF_000622305.1 Nannospalax galili | reverse complement strand
CTCTCCCTGATTTCTCCTCCAAACATTCCCCCCTTCCACACCCTAAAGCCCCCATATATAAAGTCCCAGCTCACAACCTGTGGGCTGACACCCTTCCCTTCCTGGACATCTTTCCCTGACATCTTTACATCCTTCCCTTCCCTTCCCTTCCCTTCCCTTCCCTTCCCTTCCCTTCCCTGACATCTTTCCCTCTGCCGACATCTTTCCGTTCCCCGAGGGAAAGGTGCCCCATGTGAAATAAAGCTGTATCCCACTGAGAATTCCATCTGTGCCTCGGTGCCTTCCTCCATCCTCCGCGCCGCCTGCTCCATCTCTCCAACATTCATACTATCAGATATATGTTCCAAAAATCTCAGCACTCTGAAAGTTTCTTTTGTTTGCCTTAAAAACATTATCTCCCTCAATTCTGATACTATTCAAAGTAAAAATGCATTATTATTCCATATGGAGTTGGAGTCAAGGTGATTCTGGATACAGTTACAGTTTCCTGACCATGTCATAAAGGACATATACTCAGTGTGGCTGCTCCTCTTCCTAGAGAACACTTGGCTCTGCACACAACACTCACCTGTGAGGAACAGACATGAGCCCACCATGACAATTTCTAGCATGTTTGAATTTCCAGGATTCCTGCATTTAGCAGCTCCTCCTTTCCTTCATTAGACAGACTTTCACTATCACCAACCACACTAAATCACTGAACTTATGTCACAGATCAAACCACACACAACTGCTTCCCAGCATTTGACTCATATTTCTCTTAAGTTATTAACTAGGACATGTTCAAGACTTGAGTGTGACACACAGAAAGGCTCCATATCCTCTTACCAATCTCCTGAGTCACAGACTCCCTGAGGAAAAGTCTCTTGTTCATGAGAGATTGGCTTGTTTTCAAGTATACGAAGCTAGCCAGAGAACTAAGGCTAAGTTTAGACTGCTAAAAATAAAGTGAAAATTTGGATTTTAAAGCTATTATTACTTGAAAATCCACTTTTGAAATGTACTTATATAGTGGTTCAAAATCAGATTAATAAAATTTCATTGTTACCATGAAAATAAGTCTGGTTTTGGCCCAAGCAAAATTAAGAACTTCCAAGACACTTTTTGTTTTCTTTAAAATCAATGTACATAACTCTATTGGAGAAATAGAATATGATTTTGAACTTTACCTGCCATCTTCAATCTGCAGCCATTTCCTTGTCAAAAATCATTTTTAGCTTAAACATTTGACCTCTTATTGCCTCTTAGTGCATGTTGCAGACACATGCACTTTTATGAATAGTGTATTTCTGATATAGAAATACATTTATTTATTGATATTTGACTTTCTTTTACCTAGTATATCTTTAAAATCATTATTACATATTTGAAATCAAACTTCTGAAAAACTTCAGTCTTGTTCTTCACTCTTGTTTGGTAGGCATGTCCTCTAAGAAGCTAGAACTGAACCCCCAGAGACTCAGAAGGGGCGGATCTAGAGACTGATGCCAAGAGATGCTGAGAAACGCTCAGCACACTGAGAAAAAGGGAGGTGTAGTCACCATTTTGAAATGTGAGTACCTGTGAACCTTGGGGAAGAAGGTGCACAGACCAAGTGGCGTTGGTGGCACAAATCTCAAAGCTCAGCCAAAATGTGGAAGATTGGCCATGGGAATTCATGCCATTGTAAGTCACCCTTTCCCAGATGTCATAAACCATGCTAAACCCCAAATAGAATGTATCATGTTGGTTTTGTCAATCTGCATTAAGAACTTGAGACCCTGAAATCCCAGAGAGTATTCACAGGTCTCTCAGGAGGGAAGGGAATTTGGCACAACTTTTAAGAAAATATCAAACTTGCATAGCAGCTGGAAAACTGTAAGACAGGTATTCCCTGTCATTATGTGAACTACAAATGTTAATTTTTCTGAATCTCCTTAGTTGGGAAAACTCTTGCTAGAACCCTATTGTACTATGGCAGCTTTACACATTTCATTTTCATTTAGTACATTTCAATAAATTCTGAAAAGGTAGTTTAGAACCAACCACATTTAAGAAGGGGGTTGTCAACAGGAGTATGGAACAGGAAGAGCCTGAAAAATGAGCTAAATTCTGGTGTACCTTAAAGAGCACCAAGAAATGCAGAAGAGGCTTTAGAACCTGGGAGAGCAAAGAGATAGGCTTAAAAGCACTAGAAGGAAAGATCAGTATCCTCACTATCATCCTCCTCTAGGCCCTCATAACTCAGCTGGGTTATCAGAGGCTCCCTCTATGGGAGTGAAAAGGAGACTCAGCATGAGCCTATGCTGGGGCCCAGCATCAGGCTCACCTCAGTGAATTCAAGCCCTGGCTACAGGCCAGCTGGCCCCTACTGGCCTGGTCTACAGGCTACCATGGTATAAATCTTAAGGTCTCTATCTTACTAAAAGATAGTTATGTGAGATATGTGATTATCAATTTGGCTGTGGCAAATACTTTACAGTGTATATTTAAACAATTTGCCACAATTTTCACCTTAAATACGTACTTTTCCCCCAGTTATACCACAACAAAGCTGGAAATAAGTGTCTATTTGTTTTAGATAAATAAATGAATCATGGTTCTAGATGTGAGTAGTTAAAACATGAATAACAAGCTGCTCAAGAACTGCATTAGAAATATGCTCCTCTGGTGCTAATTCTCAGGAGAGTACAAGTTCGGAGGTAAGGCAGAATTGTGGGGTAATAAGCAATTTATTTACAGATCATCACCTTGAGCTCCAGGAAACCCAGTTCTGCTTGATCCTACATGTCCAGTCTCAGTCCTGGGTGCTGAGTCATGCTCTTAGATTATCAGCCTTTGACCTGGATGCTCAACCATGATTCTGAGTGTTGAGTCCAGGTCTTATATACTTAACTCTGGTTCTTAAATGCCTTGCACTAGTCCAGGTGGTCAGCCTTAATCCTGGTACTCAGCTCTAGTACTGGTCTAAGAAAATGTTTGTGGTTTGCAAAACTAATTTTGAAATCTACACCACCATTTGCCTTCTGGGACCTTACAAGGTCAAACCACACTGCTAAATGTGGCCCATTTACAAATTCTGCCAGAATTTTGACCCATTGTTTTTTTTAATTTTTATTTTTTTATTTTTTTTAACTTTTACAAAACCTTTAGTGAGAATTTCATACATGCATATAAGGTGTTTTGATCAAATTCATGATCACTCCCTCCCCTCCAATTCCTCCCATATCTCCCCATCACTTTTTTTCTTTTTCTTTTCTTTCCTTCTTTCATTTGTTTATTTTTATAGGGATTTTGGCTACTCTAAAATACCCTTCTGAAGAGGTAACCCTAAAATCTTTTAAGGATTAGATACTAACTCCAAAATACTTTTGACATTTTTAGCCTTTGGAACAGATTATGTTGCTAAGAAGCCCAAGGATATCTCTCTGGATTCTCCCATGCTGAACAGGGATGCAGAGTGAGGCAACTGGAGTACTCCTTCAGTGGGTCTATCTAAAAGACTCCCAAATTGCATAACTCTTATCTCTAAGGGGAAAAGAAAGTCCTTGAATCATGAATAGGAGATGTGAAAGAGAAGTAAAGGCAAGAGTAATTAGCATTACAAGTTCTAGACAGGGAACTAGAAAAAAGTCAGAACAGGGCAATGTTCATATGACAGTCCATTGGAATTTCTTGACAAGGGCTTCTAAAAGCATCCCTCTATTGGGTTCCTCCTCATTTTTCTTTTGTCTTCCAAGGCTGGACTCTAGAGTGATGGATTCAGGATTTGCTTTCAGATATTTTGATAGCTATTGGAGAAGTTAGAATCAGTGTCAGTTCCCTCTCAAAGGCTTCAAGATAACTGAGGGGTTGCTGAGGTGTATATATGACCTGAGGGTTTGCATACTGGATAGCCTTTACCCAGCATGTTGACCCCAATGGTCAACATTTATAAGGCCCAATGGTTGGTGGATTTTCTATAGAAAAGAGGCTGATAATAACCAGGAAGACTTGCTGACCTTACTCCTTTACTCTACTAGGGTATATTTGATCTTGATCCTGTATGTTTCCATGGGCAATTTGGTCTGAAAACAATATGCAGCTATTTGGGGGGATTTTATTAAACAAAAAATTAGGATCAGTCTCGTAAACTGAGAGAAGGTGGAAGCAGTCTACACATTGAGCAGTGTCAGTGCTCACAGCACTACTGCTTGAATTTCACCGTTAGCACTGTCATTCTTGATGTCAAGAGTCAGAGTGAACCCACAGACTCAGAGAGAACGTAATATATATGGTTAACAGAAACCCACAAAGAGAGAGCTGTCACTGAACAGGGTGAGAACTTTTGGGAACATCTCTTTAAAATTGCTATTTCAGTTTGGCATGGTGGTGCACGCTGTTAATCCTAGCACTTAGGAGGCAAAGGTAGGTAGATGTCTCTGAGGTTGAGGAGGAACATAGTGAGTTCCAGGCCAACTGGGATTACAGGGAGGTTCTGTCTCAAACAAACAAACAAACAAACAAACAACTACTATTGCTTAGGTTCAGCCACCTGGTCCCCCAGGGGGAAAAGCCCTTTTGGAGTATCCCCAGAGCACCTGCTCACATGTGGTTTACAGAGCAGGAGTTGAAGTCTGTGGCACTATAAAAAGGTAACACTAGGGAGGCAGCATATCTCAGGCCATAAGTACTTCAGTATGTCCCAAACCAGCAGCAGAGTTAGGGAAGATGCTAGAATGACAAGCAGTGACATGTGTGGGTGCCCTAGTCATGCCCTTTGTGACATCAATTTTGAACTGTCTTCTATAAATGACAACAGGCAAACATATAAGACAAAATAGTCTGTGCTTATTAGGGAATTTGGTGTCTCCTGGTTTCTGTGACCTCCAGCTAGGCCTATTCCTGAAGCACCTCTGCCCTGGTGCAGGAAACACCTGTTTCAGCAGACTCATGTCTTAGCCCCTGTATCACAGAACAAAAGTGCAGGGAACAAGACATTTTAAACTGACCTAGGCTCACCACTGTCTGTTCACAGACCAGAGACCAAGCCACAGGGACACCAAGTGAGTCCTAGCCCTTCCAGATGAGGAAGCAGCAGTTAAGAGTGGGTCTAGTCAAACTTCCCAGCCCCCAGATCATGCAGACAAACCTTCTCATCCAGGACTCTGTTAAGTGAGATCCAGACCACTGCCTCTCTACCCCATTTCTCTCATTCACCCCCACCCAGTATCTTGCCAGCCTCTCACACAGGTGGGCTCCAATTCCTTCACCTCAGGTCTCAGGACTAGCTTCCCAAACCAGATCCCTAAGTACCCCCCAGGAAGTCCCTTCACCTCCAACTTCCCATCATCCCAATCAGGCAGACAGACCTACTCAGTCAGGACTCTGACGAGTCTACTACCCACTGAGAACTTGAAATACCCACCAATTTGTCTTCCATACCTAAACAAAAAGTAACTAAGCTACATAAACAATATTAACAGAACCAAAATTAAATTAAACAAAAGCAGAGTAGAAGTTCCTGTTGAACACATAACCAACAAAGGACATCCATATGCCCAGAAGGCAATGCAAAAACACAAAACAGTATGAAAAACCAGAAAAATCTGTTCCCAACAAAACCCACAAGTCCTACAGAAGTGCACAGCATTAAGAACCACCCTGTAGAAGCTTAGGAGGCAGAATTTAAAAGAACAATCATAAACATGGTCAAAGAACTTCAAGAAAATACAAACAACTCAAAGAAAGCCATAAACTTTTGACAGAAGCCCAATAATATACAAATATGTGGCTTAATGAAATATCAAAAACAATTCATAACTTGAAAAGCAAATTTACTAAAGAGATGGAAATAGTGATGAAAACCCAAATGGAAATGAACACAGGACTGAAAAGTTAAATAAACCAATTAGAAACAACAGGAGAAAGTCTAACAAGCAGAATGTATGAAAAGGAAAACAGAATATCAAGACTGGAGGATAAAGTTGAAGATCTGGACTCTTTAAGCAAAGACTGTGCAAATTTCAAAAAAACACTGGAATGTAATATTCAGGAAATGCTGGACAACATGAAATGACCAAATCTACATATTGTAGGCATACAGGAATGAGAAGAAACTCAAACCAATGGCATCGAACATATCTTCAACGGGATTTCAGAAGAAAACGTCCCTAAATTAAGGAAAGATATACCTGTAGAGATTCAAGAAGCACAGAGGACACCATTAAGACATGATCAGAACAGAAAGTCCCCACAATATGTCATAGCAAAAACATTAAATGTACAGAACAAAGAGAGGGTACTGAAAGCTGCTAGAGAAAAACAACAAGTTACATATAAAGGAAAACCCATCAGAATTATAGCTGACTTTTCAATGCAAACTATGAGAGCCAGAAGAGCATGGAACAAAGTATTCCCATTTCTAAACAACTATGGGTGCCAAACAAGGATGCCAGCCCTGAATACTTTATGCAACAAAACTATCTATCAGTGTCGAAGGGGAACAGAAAATTTTCCATAATACAAACAGGCTGAAAGAATTCATGTCTTCCAAACCAGCACTACAGAGAATACTTGAAGCAATACAAAGGACTGAAGGAAGAAATGAGTATGCCCAAGAGGTTACAGACAGAAAATAAAGATATAACAACAGAAACACAAAATAGGGCCATAACCCAAAGAAACTAAAATGACAGCATACAATACACACCTTTGTATTACGTGTATTAGTTGATATTTAGTGTTATTATTACACTAAATATCAATGGCTTAAACTCCCCTGTCAAAAGACACAGGCTGGTGCAATGGATCAAGAAAGCCTGTCCTTTTGTTGTCCTCAAGAAACTCATCTCACCTTCAAGGATAGACACTATCTTAGGGTGAAAGGTTGGAAAAAATATTCCAAGAAAATGGCCCTAAGAAGCAAGCAGGTGTTACAATTTTAATATCTGAAAAAAATACACTTCAAATAAATACTCATCAAAAGAGATAAGGAGGAATACTTCATTCTAATCAAAGGAACAATTGACCAAGAAGATATTTCAATCATGAACATGTATGCACCAAACTCTGGAGCACCCAATTTCATAAAATGAATAGTCCAGGACTACAAAACAGAGATTGACACCAACTAAGTGATAGTGGGTGACTTTAATACCCCACTCTCTTCAACAGGTCAACTGGACAAAGAATAACAGGGAGACATCTTAATTAAATGACACACTACATGAAATGGACCTACCAGATATATACAGAATATTCCACGCAACCACCAAAGAATGCATTTTCTACTCAGCAGCTCATGTAAGTTATTCTAAATTTTATCACATTCTGGGGTACAAAACAAATCTCAAATAAAAAATTGAAATAATTCCATGCCTTCTATCACACCACAGTGCAATAAAGCTTATAATCAACAGCAAGAGAAGCTCTACTAAATACACAAACTCATGGAGATTAAACAACACACTCCTGAATCATGAATGGGTCAAAGAAGAAGTCAAGAAAGAAATAAAAGTATTCCAGGAACAAAATGAAAATGCAAACACAACACAACAAAACCTCTGGGACACCCTAAAAGCAGTCCTAAGAGGGAAGTTTATAGCTCTTAGTGCCTACA
>NW_008340356.1:1400571-1423705 GCF_000622305.1 Nannospalax galili | reverse complement strand
TTCTCTGAAAAGTTAAATAAGATAGACATGTCCTTAGCCCAGTTAACAAAAAGAAAGAAAGAGCAAATCAAAATCAACAAAATCAGAGACAAAAGGGGAAACATCACAACAGATACCAAAAGTCCAAAACATTCTAAGGAAATAATTTTAAAATGTATACTCCACTAAATTTGAAAACCTAAAAGAAATAGATGAATTTCTAAAATCATGGGAACCACCAAAGTTAAACTAAGAGGAGATCAACAGCCTAAACAGACCCATAACAAATAATGAAATTGAAACAGTAATACAAAAACTCCCAATTAAAAAAGACCCAGGCCCACATGGAGTTACAGCAGAATTCTACTAGATATTCAAATAAAATTTATAACCATTACTATTTAAATTATTCAAAAAGATAGAAACAGAGGGAGAACTCCCAAATTCCTTCTATGAAGCCAGTATCACTCTAATAACAAAACCAGGCAAAGATACAACAAAAAAAGAAAACTATAGACCCATATCCTTAATGAACATAGATGCAAAGATACCAAAATACTTGCAAACCACATAAAGACACATATCAAAAAGATCATCTACCGTGATCAAGTCAACTTTATTCTAGAGATGCAGGGATAGTTCAACATATGTAAGTCAATAAATGTAATAAAACATATAAATGGACTTAAAGACAAAAACCACATGGTTATCTCAATAGATGCAGAAAAAGCATTTGACAAAATCTAACATGCATTGATGTTAAAAGTCCTAGAAGGAATTGGTATGGAGGGAACATACCTCAACATAATTAAAGTTATACACAACAAACAAACCCATGGTCAACAATCAGTAAGTAGACCTCATTAAATTACAAAGTTTCTATACAGCAAAAGAAACATCAAAGGAAGGGAAGAGGAAAGCCACTGAGTGGGAGAATATCTTCACCAGCTACACATCTGACAGAGGATTAATATCCAGAATATACAAAGAACTCAGAAAAGAAAGAAATAAGAAAATAAACAGAGCCGGGCGTGCTAGTGCACGCCTTTAATCCCAGCATTCTGGAGGAAGACACAGGCAGATCTCTGTGAGTTCAAGGCCAGCCTGGTCTACAAAGTGAGTTCCAGGATAACTGGGGCTACAGGGAGACCCTGTCTCAAAAAGATTAAAAGAAAAAAAAAAAAAGAAAAAAAGAAAATAAATGACCCAGTAAAAAGATGGGCAATAGACCTAAAGAGAGAGTTCTCAAAGAAATAAAAATGTCTAAGAAGCACCTTAAAAAAGTGTTCAACATCCTTAGTAATTAGAGAAATGCAGATAAAAACCACTTTAAGATTCCATCATACCCAGTTATATTGGTAAAGATCAAGAGAATGAAAGACTCCAAATGCTGGAGAGGATGTGGAGATAGAGGAACACCCATTCACTGCTGGTGGGAATGCAAACTTGTGCAACCACTATGAAAATCAGTGTGGAGAACCCTCAAAAAGCTAAAAATGAACCTACCATATGATCCAGTGATACCACTCTTTGGTATATACCCAAAGGACTCATCATACTGTAGAGATATCCTTACATCCATGTTTGTTGTCCTCTCTTCACAATAGCTCAGAAATGGAAACAACCTAAATGTCCCTCGACTGACAAATGGTTAATGAAAATGTGGTACATCTACTCTATGGAGTTCTACTCAGCAGTAAGAAAAGATGAAATTATGAAATTTGCAGGTAAATGGACGGAGCTAGAGAGTGTTATGTAAGTGAACTAACAAAATGCAGAAAAGCAAAAGATATATATTCTCCCTCATTTGCGGGTTATAGCACCAATCCCTTGTACATAACTATATAAAATCTTATGTTACACCAGGAGCAAGGTAAAGGGAAAGTATACACAGAGGTAAAGGAAAAGAAACAACCTGAAAGGGGGATAGTAGGGAACAGATGTCACCTGAGGGAGGTGGAAAAGGTGGGAGTAATCAGCAGGGAGAAAAGGAGGGAGGGACATGCAGGGACCATGGTGTGGGGGAAGAAGGGAAGTTGGGAGAGGAAAGCTGGCAGGAGTGGGGGATACCAGGGTGTGCTTAGAGATAATGGGAGCACTGTGACTAGGGAGGGAGGGAGGGAGGAAGGACACCAGATGGGAGGAAAAGGGTGGAGATGAGTGAATCTCAGGGGGCTAGGAAACCTAAGGGGAAAAGTGATGCCCTAGATACCCTGTGAGAAATGCACATAGAGTGTCTAAGCTTTAATGAGTCTGTATGCCTGGAAGATGCTTGGCACAGAAGGCACTGACAAACAAAAGAGACCTCAGAGTGATAAGCACTCATCAAAAGATGGAGGCTACTAGAGTTGCTCATCTGTTAGTCACAGAGAATATACGTCTGGGAGATGCCCAATACTAGTGGACATATCTACAGTTGAATCTCTACAACTAAGGCTCATGTAACATAGCAGAATAAGGGGTAGAGAGAGGGCTAATGCACCCCTCAACTCTTACCAGTGAGGTTTCCTTGTACATCAGAGTGCAATGCACACAGAAGGCCACAACTTGCAAAGTTTTGGAGAATAAGAGACTGTAGAGAGTAGGATGGGACTCCTATATGGAACCTCACCTACCCACAGCTGAGGGACTATTGTGGAAGAGGAGGCAGAAAGATTGTAGGAGCCAGGGCTGGTTCATGAACACAGGGAGGTCCAGGGTCCAATTCCCAGCAACCATAGAACAGCTAATAGCTGTTCGTAACTCTAATTCCAGGGGTATCTGATGCCTTCTTCTGACCTCCACAGCATTACACATCATAGGTGCACTTATGAACATGCAGGCAATGCACTCATATACACAAAATTTAAAAAATAAAATATTTTTTAAAATTTGGGGGGCTTTAAAGATGGCTTAGCAGTTAACGGCACTGGCTGTTCTTGCAGAAGACCAGGGTTTGAATGCGAAAAACCACATGGCAGCTAACAACCATCTGTAACTCCAGTTCCAGGTAATCCAACACCCTCTTTTGTTCTCTGCAGGCACTGCACAACATGGAGGCACTTACACACATACAGACAATACACACATACACATATAATAAGTAATAAAAATATTTTCAAAAAAGAAAATGTCACACAGTTCTGAAAATGTACAGAGTAAACAAGTGAAGTTTGTTTGCTCACAGCTCCAGAGGCCTGGATGTCCGAGGATGCTGAGGAACTGAAGGCTGAGTCTGGCACAGTGGGAGGACAGGCAAGCTGAAGGCAGAGGGAGAGTAAGGCAAATTATAAGTCAGAAGCCCAGTCCCCACATTGACTGCTCCCTCTATTCTGCACCCATTCTTCCCAAGCAGAATCCTCTTGGGCTCCTTACCCATCAAGGACTCACCTTTCAACATTAACAAGATGGCACTCAAATTCAGCATGAGTTTGGAGGAGTCTCTACTAGGCGAGGGTTTTCTTATTTCTCTCTGACTAAAAGAATAAAATAAAAGTTCGGTTAAGTGCCATTGTTCTTTTCTCCACAGAGAAATGGTTAGTTATTGGCAGCTGGGATCATGGCTGCAAAGGGGAGAGTGATTGCTACATATGGCTTTAGTCCCTGGAAGTTAGATGCTGGTCTTGCTCTTTCTGAACAAAATGGCATGCTAGTATCTAACAGCACCTCCTAGAAGGGGCTCTACCATTGAATTTTCTTTTCTTCTGTAATAAAATACATATACATGGCCTGCAGCTTCTCCTGGAACCATACAGCATCTGGGCCAAGTCCACCTGAACCAAGAAGTGCTTAGAGAACTCACTTATTTAGTGACACAATTCTTGAAGAAGCAAAGGAAAGAAGAAAGGAAAAACAGAAGGAAAGAAGAGGAAAGAAGGACAAACATGGAAAGAGATTAGCTGCGTCAGAGGGGCAGGGAAGGATCAAGAAGGAAGAAAGCCTTTCAGAACCTGAAGCAGTTTCCTGGCCCTCAGACTCCTTGGATGAAATCTTCAGCAGGAGCTTCACCTTAGCAGAGGACTTGGAAGTGACCACTGTGCTTAGCAAGGCCTTTGAGAGTCTTGTGCTCAAGGTGTTATGATTTCCATTTCCTCACCTCTGCCATCTGCCTCCATGATCCGTTGATATCAGACCTGGCCTTTGTGCCCTGAAATACTACCTACTCTGTCCAGTGCCACCTCACCCCAGGATGGTTCTCACAGCCTTCCTCCAAGCTGCAGCAGAGAATAAAGCACCCTCCCTGGCTATGTGTAGTTCTACCCACATGTGGGAATGATTAGACTCTTGGGATTCCTCACATCTGCTGCAGTTTCCTACATGACCCAGTCATTTGCTCTGCCTGGTCTGAAGTGGATCCCACCTCATCTGTATACACAGAGTCCAGGAATGGCCTGAGTCCTCTGGGTCTCAAACTACCAGTACCTTCATTCCCTGGCTTCCACCAAGGAAGATACCATATTATGCCTGATGGTTTAATTCCTTACTTACAGAATAGAGACTTTGGAGAAGAATTGAATTGGAACATGGAGTCTATGTCAAGCATTTAGTTGCTGAATTTGTACTAGGATAATCTAGGTTACGTTTTATAGTCTTTTGTGGCTTAACTCCTTAACCCTGACTTAATTGTATGTATGCTCCCCAGATATTTTGATAAAATGCAAAATCTAAAAAAAAAACCCTAAAACATCACCTACAACTGACCAAAAGCATGTATTTCAAGAGACCAGGAAGGTTGCTTACTTGCAAGATATCTAAAGTGAGAGAGGGCATTTTTGAGCTCCTCATTTGTTCAGAAAGCTTTGTATGTGGTTAAGGAAACAATACTTACTATTTCAAACAAATTAAACTCTATATTAAATCATCACCAGGAAAAAACAGGTTATAAGCAATTCTTTGTCTTTTAAATTTACTTTCTCTTGGGGCTGGAGAGATTGCTCAGTGGTTAAGAGCATTAACTATTCTTATAGAGGACCCAGGTTCAATTCTCAGCACCCACATGCGGCTAAAAATCATCTATAACTCTAGTTTCAGGGGATCTAATGACCTCATCTAACCTCTATGGGCACTGAACAAGACAGGTTTACTTACATGCAGGCAAAACACTCATACACATATAATAAAAACAATAATTTTTTTTCAATTTACCTTCTTTTTACAATAGAAATGCAACCAAATTACAACAAATATGTAAGACAGAGAATCAGATACAATCTGGCTACCACAATGCAACCACCACTGATAGTCCAGTGCAATTTTCTGCTTTTTCACTGCATTCATGTGGCTATATGTATAATATAGTATAACGTTCAGATAAATGAATACATATGTTGTGTTTAAAACTTAGCGTAAGCATGCTTCCATACTGTCACATGGATTTTCTTTCACTGAGAAGAGGAATCAGAATTTTTCCCATGAACAGGTCTGTTTTCCTACACTCCTGTGCTTCTGCTTTGTCCTCCTCATATATGAAAGCAGCTGGATGCAGAGACATGCACTGCATCATGTGGACCTCAGGCTATTTTCATCTTATGTAGACTCAGCTTTCTGGGGTCAGTATTCTACCCACTAGAGTCTCCTTCCCTCCCCTCCCCTCTACTTTCATCCTGTCCATTCCATACCCTACCGAGCAGGGTATGCCCACCCAGGGCTATGGCTATCTATAGAGCTGTAGATATGTCTCTAGACTTTGTTAGGTTTCTTGCCTGGGGGCAAGGGAAAGGGGCTGAGGACACTGTGGTTCCTAGACAGCAGGATCTCACAAGAGGCATACCACAGCATCCATCCACAGGCCACATCATGAACCTTCATTCCAGCTCCACTGGTAACTATGAGCTGATGAGTCTAAATCACAGGCAAACTACCCCCTGATAACTCCGACTCTTGAATGTATGCTAACTAGTTTTTTAGGTACATTTTTGCCACACTCAGAAGAGTATTGGCTGTGCCAGCATGCTCCTTCCTGTGGACCTTGAATCAGTCTCTGGGAAAGGCAAGACAGGACCTGGTGACCGGTTACCTGCCTTTTTTACTATACATAACCTCCCCTTTCCAAGAAGACCACTCTGGAGGCATGAAGTTGCCACAGAGACAAAATGGTTTGTCTGTGTACTCTTGACCTACACACTTCCAGATTCTGCCAGGGTTCTAGTATGACCCACCTCATCTGGCTTTCCAGACTCCTTCCTCTACACCTAGTCACTCTCTGACATTTAGGCTCCTTTGTGCTTTACTTGGACTCCCCAAAAGTCCTGAATATCTCCTTTTACTTATTTGATAGAATGAGTTGTTATATCCCTATTAAAAAATGTCACCATCTTATGATGCAGACCTTAAATCTAATTATAAATGGTTGGTTACTCCCATAATATTTGTGCCACTATTGTACCAGTGGGCATATCTTGCCAGGCCAGTTGTAGCTTGCAGGATTCACAGCTAGTTTATCTTCTAGTGGCATGCGGAGCACCTTCCAGCACTATGAAAGCTAGCCAATAGAGATGAAGCTTTGAAGTCAGCTTGATTTCCTTGTTTGTTCTATAACTCATGTATTCATAGTCTTCAGCAATAGGATCTTACCATCAAGTTCTGGTGGGTAATCAAGAACAGGTACAATTGCTAGTATTGTTTGAGGGTTTTAGAACCCTTGCTCAACTGTTTCAAAAGACGGAATCCATTCCTGGCACTGGACTTTTACTTTGCTAGCCTATGGTACCTAGTAGGGGCCATGTCCCCTGGTATAAAGTAACTCTTTTTAATCTCTTTTTATAATATATACGTATATACTTTAAGAAGTTTCTATGGTGGTAGGTTTGGATATCACTTTTTCTAAAGGCCTTTAGTATTAGTTATACCTTCCCATATTTCCTCCTCTGCCTGGCCCTCCCATTCCTTGCCCCATTTAACACCTCCTACTCTATAATTCCCCTTTTCCCCTTTATATCACTGCATTCTATCCCTCCCTATGAGCATCCCCCAATGTCCTTTTATTAGTTTCCTGACCTCGCTGAATTTTCAAATTGAAACATAAGAATTCAAAGCTAGCATCCAGATATGAAAGAGAGCATGTGAGGTTTGTCTTTCTGGGTCTGGGTTACCCCACTCAGGATGATTGTATCAGCTCCATCCATTTACTTGTAAATTTCATAATTTCATTTTTTAAAGAGATGCATAATATTCCATTGCATATATGTGTTATACCCTCATTTTGCATTAATTAGTTGATGGACATCTAAGTTGTTTCCATTTCCTGTCTATTATTAAAAGAGAAGCAATGAACATGGATGAGCAGGTATTTCTATAACAGGGTAGTGAGTCTTTTGGGTATATGCCGAAGAGTGATATGGCTGGATCATATATACACATATATAACATACATATGTGTGTGTTGTATAAAAGAGTCCATGAAATTGGATTGGGTGGGGGATAGTAGGGAGTACAGATGGGGAGGAGATATAAATATCAAAATATAGTCTATGAAATTTGCGAAAATTCAATTAAAAACATCACCAACTTCCAATCTCTTTGATATGAATCCAGCAGTCCCGCCTGTCCTCAGAATGCTGGTTCTGGATTATCCAGGATACTCAAATCCCTAACATAATGGCATAACATTTGCACAGAACCTACATACATTCTCCAGTTTAAATAATCACTAGACCACTTATGTAATTTGGATGCAATGTGAACAGCTGTTACACTGTATTATTTACATAAAAATAGCATGAAAGCAGTGTGTACACAGAGGTAAATATTTTCCAGAGAGTATTTGTGATCTGTAGTTGGTTGTATCTGTGGATGGAACCTGTGAATATGGAGGGCTGACAGAATAACCTGACATTCAAAGTCATTCCCAGAAGCTTAGTCTCTTTTCAAAATTGTATTTACCCTCATTTCCCCTAACTATGCTACATTTCAGCTACAAGGAACTGTGGACAAGTTTATACAACTTGTGCAATTTCTCAGTTGTGGGGGGGGGACTTTTATTTTTCAAAGTGAAAGCCATTTTAATATTCTGTGAAAGCTTTGTTGATCCTTTCCTCTTCTTTTTATGAGATTCTGTTTATCCCTTCCTGACAATGTCTGGCATTTTCTATTTCATATTGCTGATACCTGGGTTCATCTGTTCACCACCTGGCATACCATACAGGAAGTGCCTGGCTGGGTTATTCTCTACAGTGGGGCTGAAACAGGTTTTTCTTCACTTTGGTTGAGCTCACTGCTTTGGGAGAATATGAGCTTGCATGTAACAGATCTCTGTTATCCTTGACAAAAGCTGAGGCATGTTGAGATGCTGCATCCAGGCTACTTCATCTGAGTATCACTAGCATCTCAAAGCAGGAGCTGACTGAGGCAGATCCTCAGATGCTCAGGCTGGGCTGCCATGAAGACAGAGCATCCTCTGGTCCTGCTCTGGTTTTTAGGTGCTGGTTATATAAATGGATGTTTTTATTCAACAATATCAATCCTCCAATGGAAGAAAATTCCATTTTTAATGTATGTCTGAAGTATCAATTACTTCCACTTCCAAAATCAGTTGTGTTGCCACCACATCAAATCTGATGTGAAATAGCAGTGAATGCCAACACGTGGGCTTTTGGTTAATTGCTATCTCTTTTATAAAAAAAATGTGCTTTAATTGATATATATATATATATATTGCTTAAGTCATTAATGATGTGCTATTCTGGCCTTGTCACAGGGTAGTTCTGCAAATAGTGTCTTTGGGAATAATAAATGGCATTTTAAAGGTGCTAAAGCCAATGTTTTGGCTGTCCCAAGGGAGAAGATGCTCATTAAAATGAGACATGAATACCCTCAGAAAGTCATATAGGCTTACAGCTGAATTTGTGTAACTAGAAATTATGGAAAATAAAAATTGAGCTTTTAAGGTTTTAATAAATAATTTTTATTGAATCTGTGAATTTCATACAATATATTTTGATCCTATTTAGACCTTCTCCCCTCTCTGAACCCCTCTTATAGCCCCCTTCCACTGGATTTCATGTAGTCTGTCCTATATTAAGGCCTATCAAGTTTCTGTCCCCAGTGTCCTTTGCTGTACATCCTTCCACTGGAATCTAGATAACCTATCTAGCATCACACCCTTAAAGAAAACTCTCCTTCTCCCAGCAGTTATCAGTTGCCAGCAGTTCCTCAGCTAAAGTTGGGGTTCTTCCCCACTTCCACGCTGGAATTTTGTCTGGCTTGAGCTTGTGTCATGCTGTTACCATTGCTCTAAGTTCATATGAGTAACTTCCCAGCTGTCTGGAAAACTGTTTCCTTGTGGCTCTCACAATGTTTCCAACCCCTTTTCCACAATGGTCCCCGAACTTTGGGTGGGAGAGATTTCATGCAGGTGTCCTATTCAGGGATAAGTTCTCTTCAGTCTCATTTTCTGCTAGTTGCAGCTTTCTGTGTTAATCACTATCTGTTGGTGGAAGGAGTTGAAAGCTGCATTAATACTCTTTCCACCTCCTGTTCCAATAGGTTCCCTGAGACTTTGATGTAGAAATTGCATTGTAGCGGTGTCGCTTAGGACTGAACACTTCACAGGCACATATTCTCTGCACTGACCAGTTGTAGAACTAGGTAATAGTCTTCATCTGGTGCAAAAAGAAGCTTCTTTGATGAGTCATAAGAGGTGCACTTGTCTGTTAATATAAGAATATGTATTTAGACTACAACAAGAAATTACACTAGGGGGCTGGAGAGATGGCTCAGCATTTAAGAGCACTGGTTGCTCTTGCAGAGGACCCAAGTTTGATTTCTAGCACCACGTGGCAGTTAACAACCACCTATAACTCCAGTTCAAGGGGAGCCAATGCCCTATCTCCTCTAACCTCCATGGGCATTGCACAACATGGGCGCACTTAACATACATCTAAGCAGTACAGTCATACACATAAAATAAAAATAATAAATAAAAAATCTTTCAAAAAAGAAATTATGTTGGTGTGGGGTATGATGAAAGAGGGGTTTTCCAAGATCTGTGACCTCTTCAGCTATGTGTATTTGGCTGTTTACAGTACCACACACCAGTTTCTTTCCATTGAATGGGCCTTAAGTCCAATTAGACAGCTGTTGATTAAAAGTGCCACTATCGCACCAGTAGAGATTATTTGTTGCATTATTGTGGTTCATGGATTTTACAGCAGGATAGAATTACCAATGGTTTTTCTCCCTTGTCAGCTTTCATAGTACCTCCAATGCTAAGGGAGCTAGTCTTTATGAAGGTGGCTTAAAAATGTTCAAAATCCTTAATAATTAGGTAAATACAAATCCAAACTACCCAGTCAGAATGGCTGAGATCAAGAAAACAAATGACACCAAATGCTGGTGAAGGTGTGGAGAAAGGGGAATCCTCATTTACTGCTGGTGGGATGGCAAACTGGTGCAACCACTGTAGAAATCAATGTGGATAACTCTTATAAAACTAAAAATAAATCTACTATATGATCCAGTTTTACCACTCCTTGGTATATACCCAAAGGAGTCAACAGCCTACTGCAGAGATAATTGCTCAGCCATTTATTGCTGCTCTTTTTACAATAGCTAAGAAAGGAAACAACCTAAATGCCTCTTAACTGATAAATGAACAATGAAAATGTGGTACATTTACACAATGAAGTTCTACTCAGTGGCAAAGAAAAACAAAATCATGAAATTTTCATGTAAATGGATGGAACTAGAAACTGAAGCAACACAGACTCAGCAAAACAAGCAATTCATGGTTGTTGCAGGTTTCTTCATGGGTCCAGTCCATGAGGGACTGCAAGGAACAAGGGTTCTGGCCGAGGTGGGGTGAGTGGCGGAATCAACACACAGACTCCCGGAGTAGGGTGAGAGCAGGCACTAGGCGAGGTGCTGCAGACTCACTTATTGCTGGGAAGTGCAAGCCTTATGTACCTCTCCCCCTGCCCCCAGTGTCCCATAAGTTAGTGTGTTGCTTCCTGATAGATCCCCTCATCTGGGCAAGATCCCCTCATTTTGGCAGATTGTAGGTTGGATATTTTGTGGAAGCACGGGCCACACTCTCAAAGTGGAAGCTGTGTTCTCTTAGTTCGGCCTGTGCTTAAGCCTGGCACTTCCTCTCCTACATATCCGTCCCTTTTTATTACAGAAAGGTCAGTGGGAGCTGAGGTTTTTTGCCTCTACATAGTTGACACCACTTCAGAGGACACCCAGCTTGATGGACTGTGCCTGTCTTAGGTCGTCCTCACCATCAGGATCTTACCCATCATTGACTACCAGCCCTCTAAGGGTGTGACCTCTGGCATGACCATGTGAGGGAGGAGGAGGGCAAGAAGTTACACAGCCGCTTCTCCAATGTTAGTAAGCCAGACCTGCCAGACCTCAGGGAGGGGGGTCGAAGTCTGGATCCTCGAGAGTTTTGAGAACCTGATACACTGAGTAATCTATTTCGTTTTGTCTTGGAAGTGTAGAACAAGGCATTTTATGAGCAAGAAAAGAATTAAGACTATGTTACCCAAGTCAAATAAGTAACGATCCATGAAGGGTCAAACAAAGTTTTAAGCTCAACCAAAGTTTGTCAAGGAACCCAGAGTTTATATCTAATGTCTGAGCCCATGTATAATTTAGGGAGATGACCTGGTCAGTAAGCAAGGTGGAGTAGTTGAGAAACTTTTGGCTCCAGTGGCCATGGATGTACTGTGAGAGTTCCATCCTGGCCCTAGCGAGGTTATCTACTTTGTAAGGTGTGAGACACAGGGCTTTGAACCATGGGTCACAGGCCATTAGCATCATCTATTTGACAATCGCCATCTCTTTCCCGAGGAGGTCTACCTGTTGTTGGATGACAGAAATGGCCTGGAAGAGGTGTTGCTTAATAAGAGATTGAGTGTGTAAGGCCACAGAGGTTTTGGATACTACCTCATTGAGTGTTTCCGCAGTAGTGGAAGATTGAGTGATAGCCACAGAGTTGTTGAAAATCGGCTAGTGTATAGACCAGCTTTGAATTAAAGGCAGGGGCCATCGGGTGTATGCCAACTGAAATGGTATGCCCCCAAAAGGCATAAGGAGGCACCTCCTGTAGCTTATCTAAGGCCAAGGGATGATAGGTGGGAGAGTAAGTCTCTGGTTACCTTGGGGAGAAACTGTGGGTTAGGGTGGGACAACAGAATGTCATCCATATAGTGAATAAATTGAACACTATGAGGGATGGTTGAAGTGGCTCATGAGCCAAAAAGCTGACAAATAGTAGGACTGTTTTTCATTCCCTGGGGGAGGACTTTCCATTGATATTTGAGGGCCAGCTTATTGAAGTTCGGTTCCCAAACCATAAAGGCAAAGTGATCATGATCTTGGGGTGGGGGGCAGCAGGATTAAGAAGAAACAATCTTTAATATCAAGTGTTATGATATAATGAGAAGGAGGAATAGCACCAGGGTGGGGCAAGCCGGCCTGTGTCAAGCCCATTTTTTCCATTTGGTCATTAATGGTGCGTAAGTCCTGAAGCAATCTAAAATGTCCATTTTTCTTTTATATAACAAATATTGGAGTATTATAGGTGGATGTTTCCAAATGTCTGAGGTCCAGCTGTTCCTGGACCAAATTTTTGAGGATAGATAACTTAGGTTCTATAATAGGCCACTGCTCCACCCAGATCACATCTGTCAAGAGCCAGGTAATCACGATTGGTGTGGGAGACTCCTTAGGGGATGTCCCAAGGAGGGCAGTGGCCCTTAGAATTGGGGGTGCTAGTCAGGGCTCTGATTTCTCCCAGAGAAGCCAAGTTTATCATGGGCTATGACATCATCATAAAAGGCCTGATTGTCTGTGGTAAGGACCACACCCATGTCTTCCAGGACATCTCAACCCCACAAGTTGCAGGGAATGTCAGCCACTATGGGAGTGAATGTGCCCTTACTCCCATCTAAGTCTTTCCAGTGTACTGGGCAGATGACCAGCTTTGTGTCCTGGCTGTCCCCCACTCCCTTAATGGGCGGGCCAGGCCGATATTTCCAATGGGGGAACCAAAGAGACTCGCTCTTGGTGATGATGGTAACATTGGCTCCCGTGTCCACTAGGCCCTTCACAGTGATCCCATCCAGAAATAAGGTCATTGGGGCGATTGATTAAGAATTGGAAGGATCCATAAAATCTGTCTCAGTTCCCCTCTTACTTGCAGGGCTGAGGGGCGCCCCGGGTGGAGTTTAAAGGAGCCGAGTCCAATTCGGCTGTGACTTACAATCTTTTGCCCGATGAAATCCCTTTTTGCATTTGGGGCAGTGGTCTTGGAACAAGCTCCATTGTTTGGGAAGTCCCTGTGGAGGTGTCCTGTCCTCCCACAGTTCCAGCATCCATCTTTTGAATCAGAGGGGATGGGCCTTCCTTGTAATAAGAATGCCTCTAAGGAGGCGGTCAGGGCCTCAATGGGCCCTGTCCTGGGGTGTAGGTCCCTAGTGGCAAGTACCCATTTATGAATATCATCATTGTGGACAGGCGTGATAGCATTGCGGGTAGGGGTATTTAGGCCCTCCCATGTCAGTTGTTTGATAAGCATATCGCGGGTGGGTCCAGACTCCACCCTCTGTTCCACTGTCCCATTTACATGGGTGAGGAAGTCCGTGAAGGACTCCACTGGTTGCTGAATCAAATTGCAGAAGAATGCCTGTGGGTCATGGGGGGAGCAACACTTAAGGGCCTTGAAGGCCAGGTCACTAACTTGTTGGTAGTAAGCATGAAAGCCAATAGTAGACTGGGAAATGGGGTCAATATATTGTCCACATCCTGTGAGCATATCCAGAGTAATATTAAGGCCATATTGAAGGTTGAGACATGCCTGATTTTCAGCCTGATCGTCATAAGCCGAACACCAGCTCAGGAAGACTGAGGGCTCCAAAACCACCTTTAATAAGTTATACCAATCATAATGGGTCTGTAACTGCATGGACCATTGGCAGAGAACTTGCTCAAAATATGGGGAATCGGGGCCTGATTCATTGGTGGCTTTGTGGATGAGTGCAAGGTCTGTGAGAGCTGTGGGCACCCATGGCTATTGCGCAATGTTTGGGCTGACATTAACCGGAAAGGCGGACAATGGCCAGCAAGGGGTGGGTGGGCCATGGGGCGTGGTATAATGAGCAGGAAGTGTGTCAGAGCAGGCAGAACATAGTTCCTTCCAGGGGTACTGGGGTGGTGGTGTCTCCAATTGTTGGGACTTTGAAAGCGGGGTCTGAGGTAGAGGCAAGGGGGCCCCTTTCTCATCTGGATCGACCTCAGGGCTGGTTCCCATATCAAGGTCAATGGGGGTTGAAGTAATGGCAAGGTCTACACTGGCCTGATCCTGACAATGCTTATTATGGGCTGAAATGACTTCTTCAGGAGAGGACTTGAGGCTGGCAATGATGGCTAAGAGGATCGGAACAAACAAGGTAGGGGGAACAATTCCTGATCCTACTTGCCTTTTTTGGGCCAAGAAAAGGACCTGCATCCAGAGGTCAGGATCCCACATATTCTTGGGAGAGACCCAAGGGGCCAAGTTAGTGGCTTCATCCCAGAAATTTTCAATATCTTTTGGTTTAACTTTCAGTTCCCAAGTACTAAGGAGTGATTTTAGTGCTGCTGTTTGTGGCTCCTTTTACTGTGGTGGTAAGTTGCCCATCATGGGAAGGTCCCATGAAGGGAAACTTGCCATAAAAGTAAAAGACAAGGGTAACTACCAAGAGGGCACAAATGAAGCAAACAAGGACCGTGAGCCACTCGGACATAAACCACCCCGACATGAAAAGGTGTATGAGATCCAAATGTCTTGTGCTTAGTGAGGGACTTCTGGAGGCCATGACACCTCCAGCCATATGCTCACACGGTGTCTCCAGGACAGGCAACAGGATGACCCAAAGCCTGGGCTCTGAGTTTGGGGTGGATCAGCCCTTATGTGAACTCACCTGGATGAGCTGAGAAGGGAAAGGTGCCGATGTGGGCTTTGGGACCATGCGGCAGATTGTGCCTTCCTGATTTAACAACAAATATGACAAACAGTTTAGAGGGGACAGAGGAGGGGGCCACTCACTCACCCTTGAGCAGCCGAATGGACAGACAAAACCCAGGGCCTACTCACCAAACAAACCAAAGTTGAGGGCGTCGCCAATGCTGGGGGGCCAGGAACCTTGTTTGGGCACCAGCTGTTGCAGGTTTCCTCTCCAGCCCACGAGGGACTGCAAGGAACAAGGGTTCTGGCTGAGGTGGGAGCGAGTGGCATGGAATCAACACACAGACTCTGGGAGTCAGGTGAGAGCAGGCACTAGGCAAAGTGCTGCAGACTTGTTTATTGCTGGGAAGTGCAAGCCTTATATACCTCTCTCCCTGCCCCCAGTGTCCCATAAGTTGGTGTGTTGCTTCCTGATGGCAGGAGCCCCTCATCCAGGCAGATTGTAGGTTGGCTATTTTGTGGAAGTGTGGGCTGCGCTCTCAAAGCAGAAACTGTGTTTTCTTAGTGCAGCCTGTGCTTAAGCCTGGCACTTCCTCTCCTACACATGGTCTCTCTCATTTGTGGATCTTAGCTCCAAATCCTTAGATGTGAGTATATATCCTGATGTAACCACAGGAGCCAGGAAAATGGAAAAGAATCATGGTGTTAAAGGGAAAAAAGGAGCAAGAGAGGGGGATAGTAGTACACAGGTATTATCAGGGGAGAGCTGGGGAAAAGGGGAAGGGGGGTACTTTAACTGAGAAGTAGGAAGGGTCATACAGGGAGAGAGAAAGGAGAGATAATTCATGGTGGTATTAAAAATCTGAGGAAAAAAATCTGAGGGAAATCTAGCACTTCAAAAGCCTACTGAAAAATATACACACACACACACACACACACACACACACACACACGAATGAGTACATGCGTATAACTAAAGGCTGTATAATAAAAAACACAGTGTCAGGCAGAGGAAACCTCCCTTCAAGGTGATGGTTAGGGTAGTCCAAGAAACTCCAAAAATAATTCAGGCTATTGCCACAGATCTTGAATGCCTCCTAGAATTTGATGACAGAACATACTGCAGATTCAGAACTTGGAGCAATCCACCTAGAACTGATCTAGAAGCTTCCTTCTTGAGCTTTTAAGTTTTAGTTTCAATACATTTGTTCTTTGAAAACCTATAATCCAATGGATGGTAGAAATCTTGATTCTTTTACTGTGTTTTAAAAGGCATGTTTTCTGTTCTCAGTTGATAACTAGGGGAAAACTGCCCTTAAGTGGACAGGGTGGTATAGGTTGTGTACCTCCCAAATTCATTTATTGGAGTCCTGACCCCCAGTGGGTTAGAGGTGATGCTGTGATTTGGATATGGTTCATCATGGATATAAATCAGTCTCTTCTGTGAGGTCTGAAGAGGGTAGACACATAATCCAACTGTGATGCCTAAAGTGGGGCTTTGGGCAAGGGTTAGGGAAGGGCACTAAAGGGGGATGACTGAATCCTGTTGGTTCTGTAAGACAGAGACCAAAAGAACCACACATATTGACCATCCCTCCCCCTTGCCTTTTGTGTGGTCCTTTTGAGAACTCTGCCAGCAGGAAGTCTTCACTGGATGTTTCCCCTATGACCTCGAACCTGAATAAAAATAAGTCTATTTTTCAAAAATATGATTATCCTGCCTCAGTAATATTATTATAGTGCTAAGAATGAAACTAATACAGGTGAGCATTGGAGATAGGACCTTTATGAGGTGACTAGGAATATTAGCTGATTAGGTCACAAGAGGCCTTGAACATGGAGTTAATGCCCTCATGAGAGGAGATATCGGATACATTCCTGTGTCTTTCTCCTATGCCTACTATGAGAAAGGAACATAAGGAAGGTGATGCTGCAGCCTGGAAAGGGGCCTTAGAGTTATCTTGGACTCCAGACTTTCATAACTGAGAAATTAAGGTGTATGTTAAAGCTGCCGGTTCTTATGTCCTTTGTTACCACAGCCTGTCCAGGTTTCATAGATAAAGAATGCAAGATGTACCAGCAGCAGCTTGACCACAGTTGAGCTCTGGTTAGGGGGCCAGTGGGCTGTCTTCTGCTTTGATCCTAAATTTGCATAAATGGTACCTATGAGGGCTGAAGTCATCTTTAGCATAATTTACAAGGCAATGAGGAATGGACTTGCATTTCAGGAATCTGCATTTGAATGCTTCTGCCATGCTTGAATTCTGGCACATGAAGTATGGGCAACAAAACAATGCCTGAGTCACAGGTCTGAGCTTACTGAAACACCAAGGAAAGCTGTTTGGTGTGACTGATATAGTTTAAAATATTTTCCTTGGACTTTAGGTAGCACAAAGTATAGCAGATTCATTATTTATTTCTGAGTAGATTTTTTTCCCCCTATGACATACATGAAATTGTGACTTCAAGTTGTTTTCCCTGTTAATAGTTTTATAACACTATATGCCCTCAAGGTGTGGTCCTTCAGGGCTTTGTAATGCAGTAATAACTTGTGTGCTGATCTTCACAGTTGTGGTTTCATGTGGTGACATGGAGAAGGCTAACAGTTGCTGCTGTTTTCAGCCCAGTGCTTCTTGGAGTTGTAGCATCTTATGCTTATTTCTAGGATGCATCTCCCACTTGAGTAGCTCATAAAGTCACCATGATTTGCCTCTTTGTTAGAGTAGCAAATAATCCCATAAATTTAACTGGTCAAGACTAAAAATCTCTGGTCTGTCAGTTGGAAGACTCACCTTTCCAGTTTCACTAGTCAATCACCTGGTGATAGAACCACTTCTAGGAAGGCAGGTTCAACTTAAGTTATGCTAAATAGTTGGGCAGAATACTTTTTGCATTAATGAGGTAGTGAGGTTTTTCTGCCTGGAATCCTACCTTGTAGCTCAGAACTCTGCAGAACTTCTGGAACAGCCACAGTCATGTAGTCTGTAAGTTTTCCCACTTTTCTGAATCCTTCAGAAAAGTGTAATTTCTCCTTTTCTTCTTCATGGCTTTCTTTCTAAACATGTTTTCTTTAAGGCTTTGGGCTGCCCCTAGCATCTTGCATTTCTTTACTTTTTCTCTAAAGCTTCCTTCTCCCAGCCATGTGGCTGCCAGTCTGCCCCTTGTCTGACCTCCCACATAGGCTCTAAACCTGCATGGCTTCATGGCTTTCTTTCCTTCTTGCCATCATTCTTTTCCTCAAAACGGCTATCAAAGATTACCAGCTTGCCTGCCCTGAGATTTTTTTTTTTCTTTAGAATTCTAATAAAATTGTAAAAGCTTCCATTTGGGTCTATTCTTAAATTCTTATGAATGAGACTAAAAGCCCTCAGGAAACCGTCTTTCTCCTCATTTCATCTTCACAGTAAAGATATTTTCTTCACTTCAGTATCAGAGTTTTACTGTGAGTTTCTTTTTAATTTCTGGGAAAATAGTACGTTTGGTCAGGTGTTTTAAGAGATGCATAATGCAACTAGCCTTGGATATTTTTATGTTCACAAGTTACAATATCTGAGTCAGTATGGTGGTGTATGCTTTCATCCCAGCAAGAAACAATTCAGTACAAACTCAAGCTATAATATTTTCAATTCCAGTAACTAAAGTCTCATTTTGTTAGTAATTCAACACATATGAACTGACTATCTGGAGAAATATAGGGGCCCACCTAAGTGCTGTGGATACCAGAGTGAAAAGCCCCCTTTGGAGCTGTAAGACACAGTCCCTAGGGTTTGAAGCAGACAGGGAGTCACATTATTTGATGCAAAGGCTGTAATCTGGTAATGAGTAAGTGTCTACCCCAGTCAAGCTCTAGCAAGTGGCTATGGAGAAGTCAAGTTTAAATCAAGAAGGCCAAAGGAATTCAATTATCCTATTGAAAATATCCTGCATGCATTGAGACCCGGGATAAGAAAGAATGGGAGGCAGAATCAAAGTTGGAGTGGAGGAACACAGCCCTACTGTGCACATCCTAGAGGAGTGCACACAGATCATGCCTCTTTGCTGTTACATGTGGAAGCACCTGTAATAGCCACAAATGGCTATGTTAGTCAACAGGATAACAGGAGCCATGGGGACTCTTGCTCTTTATAACTTCATAAATGAATTCTGGTACTCACCTGCATTTGGTTTCCAAAATACTCTTATAATTCTGGAAATGCTGATAAAGAAATTCCCCTAATCACTCAGAAAGCAAAAGAGAGACAGAGAACTGAGAGAGAGAGAGAGAGAGAGAGAGAGAGAGAGAGACAGAAAGGATGCTTCTGACCAAAAGTATAATATCCCAGTTTATGTTAAAAATGAAAATCATAAAAGAAATGTGATTATCACCTGATCATTTTTAAAGGGTGAGGGAGTAAATGGCATGTTCTGGGAAATAGGCCAGCCCTTTCACTGTCTGAAAGCACTATCCATAGCTGTTGCCTTTGAGATGAACAAGCCTGTATGCTGATATTTAGGGAGGCAGTAGATGCTGGGGACTGGTCATTAGGGACAGAGTGGCACCTACCACTTGGAATGCAGGACCTCCCCTACCCATGCCATCTACTCGGGAGTCCTGGAAAATGGTGCCTATGGGTTTAGGAATTTGGGGTTCTCTGAAAGTAGCTTGGAGGGGCGATCAGATTCAGTTCTTTGCCAGTCCTCTGGCTGAGTTTGTTGAAGGAAGGTTTCTACAGAGTCCCAGTAGTACAAGAACTAAGGCTGAACCAGAAGACATAGCAAAGCTACAGTGGAATGAATGTGGTAGTCCTTTGTTTTCTTTGAAGTTTCACCCTCCAAGTCTTAAGAGGTCCATGAGTCATGTGCCTGAACACCTTACAGGCCAGAAAGGACTTGCTAGTTCATTAACTGAATCTCACAATGATAACCAGAGAAATAGTTTGATTGGTAGTTGGTAAAGCTAGCTTTCAATCTGAAATCTAACATCAGCCCCCCGGCCAGAGGCTCTCAGTCTTGAATGGCACTGGAATGATTGATAATATTTAAAAATATACCCATGGCTAATCTACCTCCAGAGAATGTGGCTGGGAATTAGCCTTGAGGTTGTCATTAAAGGGACACAAACAGAGCAGACAAAAATTGAGTGATAAGTAAAATCTTGTTATCTAAAGATAACTTCAAAACCAAAGATATAAAGTGACCAGTTGGAAGACTTAGAGGCCATGGAAGTCCCACTTTGATGGCTTCATTCTTCGTGTATTAACCACATGAGTGTTCAGAGTCTACATGACACATGGAGTGAGGACAGCACCAATAGGCTGTTGAAAGAAAAAGTGCCGTGACCCTGGACTCCAGAGCTTAGTAATAGCCTTTCCTTCCACATATCCCTTCACTTCTCTTGGTCATTGTTATTCTAAGTCTATCTCAAAGGGAGTGGGTCTGCATGTTTACTTACGAAATTTGAGAAAGAAAACTGCCCTACCTGCCTGAAGCTTGCCTTGTGTGATGGCTAATCCTGGGTGTCAACTTGACTAGATCTGGGATTAACTGAAATGAGAGCAATCTTCTTAATTGGATCATCTGAAACTGGAAGACACACCCTAAATGTGGGTGTTACCTTCTAATGGCAGCCCCTATAAAAGGCCATGGCAGAGGAGAACACTTTGCTTTTTGCTGCTTGCCTTCTCTCTTGCTGGTGAATTTGTTGTGCTGCTATAGACTGAAGACTAGCCGATCTTTTGAAATTCATCAGACCTTCAGCATCAGATTGGGACTACTGAGACATCCAGCCTCGTAGACTGAGCGACTGCAGAGACTCAGCCTTTCCAGTGTGGTGCAGCCATCGTTGAACTACTCAGACTCTATCCTGTGAGCTAAGCTGATAAATCCATATATATTCATTCTACTGGCCCTGTTTCTTTGGAGAACCTTAATACAGATTGTGGTGCCAGGAGTGGGGTATTGTTGTGACAGACCTGACCTTGGTGTTTTTAGGAGGATCGTGGAAGAGCGTTCAGAACTTTGGGCAGGAAAGCCATTGAGTGCTTAAAGTTTGTTGCTGTGGAGCTTGGAACAGTTATGCTGAAAGAATTATGAACAATGGAGGCCTGACTTGTGAAGCTTCAAAGGGAAGCAGAGACTATCAGGGCTGTTTGTGTGATATCTCGAATTGAGAATCTGTGGGTTCTGGTCAGCTGGGGCTGAAGAATCAGCTGTGATTAAGAAGAGACTAGAACCTGAAGTAAAACCTTTGCTTTACTAGGACAATTGATATTGGTTAGCTAGGGCTGAAAAATCAGCTGTAAGTAACAAGAGACCAGCATCACTACGGTGAAATCTTCTGAGAGGTATTTCCTCAGGGTCAGGACACAGAGGACCCGAGCCTCCATCTCTAGCTGGAAGCAGGACTTGGTAATGTGTAAGAGTTTCCTGCATGGTTCTGGTGTTGAAAGCATGAAGGGGGTCACAGGGAACAGCCAAGACTTGGCACTCTGAGAGGCCAGGAAAGGCCATAGGTGAAAATACAGTTTCAGTTGCAGTGAAGACCTGAGGATTAAAGGGGGCATGGAGAAAATCTGAGGTTTTGTACCCCAAGAGGCAAGATGAAGCCATTGGTGAAGTGAAGGTGTAGCCTCAGTTTCAGTGGAGACCCCAGTTTTTGGAGATGATGGGACCATGGGATGACCACAAGGACAGCAATAGATGTGGAATGGAGCTGGCCTGGGTCTGTGAGATGAGCTGTGTGTGCTGTGGACTTCAGAGTCAGAGAAGTGGAACTGCCAAAACCCTTTGGAGTCCAGAAGATCATGAGTGACTCCCAGATGTCCAGTCTTAAGCTACTTTTCTGGACTTTGGTTTTGCCTAGGTGTGCCTAATTCTTCCCTTTGAAATAAGACAGTACCTTTTGATTTTACAGAAGCCCACCCACAGTTAAGAGATTTTAAGAGCAACTTTTAGATGTCTGGATTTTTTTAAGGACTGTGGGTTTTTTAAGGTTGTACTGTCTTACGATGTGATATTAATTAGTTAACAGATCTTGGGGATAGGAATTGGAAAGGTTGTGGTTTAATAGTGATGTGTTTGTGTGTCAAGTTGACAAGGGGTCAATTGTGCTGGATAGCTTTAGTGTTGACACACCTGGGTTGAGGGAGCTTCAATTGGGGAATTTCCTCTATTGGACTGGCCTGTGGCCATGTCAGTGTGGCATCTTCTTGATGAGTGATATGGGAGAGCGCAGCCCACTATGGGTGGTGCCACCCCTGGGCAGGTGGCCCTGTGCTGCATAAGATGGCAGGCTGAGCAGGGGCCAAGGAGCAAGTCAGTAAGCAGCGATCCTCCATGGCCTGTGCTCCAGCTCCTGCCTCCAGGTTCCTGCCCTGAGTTTCTACCTTGGGCTCCCTGTTGACCTGGGAGATGTAAGATAAATAAACCCTTTCCTCCCCAAGTTGGTAATGGTCAAGTGTTTTGTCACAAAAATGGAGAAACAAACTAAGACACCTTGTAATTGTCAGCTCCAGGCACATCAGCATCAGACTGTACCCATCAGAAATCAAGACAGAAAAAGTTCCCAGTCATCATAGCTGAACACAGAACATAAACACTGGCTATGCCCCAGAACACCATATATCCCCTCATCCTGCTAACAGAGGTGTCAATTACATCTCTACATGTCAAGTCAAACTCTTAGCTCCTTCTAGTCCTGCCCCCTCCAGATACAATACTTACTAAAGTACCAAATAATGAAATTTTGCCTGCTTCCTGAGATGGCCAATCCAGAGCATAGTCCTGCTTGTTAAACCTCCTTAAATTACTAAAAATAACCAAATCCTATAAAAGTTTTTCCTGCTCCCACTTGCTGAGACAACCCATGGTGTGCATCCTTAGATGCTCTAGGTGTAAGCTACAGGGGAACTGATGTGTCAGTGTATGGATGGTGAGTACATGAAGAGATTGGGAGCAGGATTTTTGGGGGTCCCCAGTAAGCTCTTACCCATTCACACATAGAGCACAGCCCTGTTTGTTAAACCTTCTTCAATTACTAAGCATCTCCAGATGCTCTCAGCTGCAAGTGTAGTCATGTATTTGTCTGGAGCCATTAAGAGTATTGAAATCCCTAAATTATCCTTAATTGTGTGAGTTAAATAATGTGCTAGGGCCAGGCATGGTGGTACATGCCTTTAATCCCAGCACTTAGGAGGCAGAGGCAGGCAGATCTCTGTGAGTTCGAGGCCAGCCTGGTCCACATAGTGAGTTCCAGGTCAGCTGGGGCTACAGGGAGACCCTGTCTCTAAAAGACCAAAATAATTAATAATA
>NW_008340356.1:1358264-1400323 GCF_000622305.1 Nannospalax galili | reverse complement strand
GGGCCAGGCATGGTGGTACATGCCTTTAATCCCAGCACTTAGGAGGCAGAGGCAGGCAGATCTCTGTGAGTTCGAGGCCAGCCTGGTCCACATAGTGAGTTCCAGGTCAGCTGGGGCTACAGGGAGACCCTGTCTCTAAAAGACCAAAATAATTAATAATAATAATAATAATAATAATAATAATAATAATGTGCCAGGAATATGTTCTGAGTATAGACAGCTGCTCATTTCTAAAATCTCAATTGAAATAACACATTCTTCATTTCTTAAGAAGCTTCTTACTGTCCAGCAGAGTAAGGTCAACTTTGTTCTGCGACTGAGCTCAGGTGGGGGACATTTGACTTCAGACACTAGCTGAATTGTAATACCTAATGTAGTAGTGATGATGCCCTACAGAAATACAAAAGAGCTAAATAACTGAATAATGGTTTCAGAAAACATTGTCAGATATATCTTGGGTAGCTAACATGGCTAAGAGCCACACTGACCTAAGTCAGTTGTCTTTTGTTATGATCCTGATATCAGTATTTCCGACCTTTGGGGTTCCACAAATTACTAGATAGTGTCATCCTTGCTGTGAGGTCACCCATCTCAGCCTTGGCTGGACTTGGAATGGGTCACACTTGAGTTTAGGATATCATATAAGCACAGATATGATCCCATGGTGTATGGACAGTAAACAGAATCATAAATCGGCTGGCTTATGTGTGAATGGATAAGAGCACACTGATGACTCTCAAAAGCTCTCCTCCTACCTCTTCATGTACCCACCATCAACACACAGGCATATCAGTTCCCCTGTACTTATTCCCTACAACCATACCAACCACCTGTGAGAGGGACTGAACATTGGATGGGTCACCACTCAGAAAGACTATATTGGATTTTATATATATAATATATATATATACATATATAACCAGGTTATATATAACCTGGGCATGAGTTACATTTGTTCATCATGATGAGTTTTCAAAGGTGTCTTCAGGTGTTAGTGTGCTTGCAGGCAGAGGACTAGAGGTAAGGGTGTCAGTTTTACCCGAGTTCAACCTCAACCGCAAGTGTGGGACTGTAACAGAGGAAAACAATGAAATGAGTATACAAGTTCATTTTATGGACAAAAGTTAGTCACTTAAAATGTTAAATGTAGCTCTGGCAAAAAAAACTCTGGGTACTGAAATACATGCTTTTATGATCATAAAGTTAGGATGAAATTTCGCTGCTGCGTTATCAATCATGCAATGGACAGCAATTAAATTATATGTTCAACTCGATTGCTTCCAAAGGAAATAGTTTTCTAATTACTGAAACCATCTTTTGATGACACTAAAAATTAAATCTTTTCAAGTTCCTGTAAATTAATTTTTTAAAAATAGAATTATTGCTGGGCTTATAAAATTATAGCATTTTTTCCACTATAGACTTTTTTTAGAACTTCCTTTTTAAATATCTCAAGTTTTAAATGTGTGAACATGGGTTATATTATTGAGTGAATGAACAGTATGGAAGATTTATGGGCAGATGAATGGAGACAGACGTCTTATAACCCAGCGCAGGGGACTTTTACAAAACTACTTACAAGAAGCTAAAGAAGATCCAGGATGAACAAAGAAACAGCATCTTTGGAGAGTCACAGATGATCCAGCACAGCAGTGAAGCACAGAAGAAGCATTATCTGAAAGTCCTCAAGTAGAATCTATGACCAAATATTACCTTAATAAACCACAGCAGCTGAGGGTGCCAATGTGAGGCACAGAAGGAAATATATGTAAATGAGTTCTTTTGATGCTTATTTAATATATAGCATTTTATGCATGAAACAGAGATGTTTGGGTCCAGAGAAGATAAGACACACACATTTTCCTTAGGAATCCTTCTGTCTAAGTGAAACATAGGACACTGATGAACTTGTGACATGGAACACTGCCATTATAAACAGAGAGCAAACATGTCTGTCTTCGGAAATTAATTCACAACAGCAAGCCAATGATCTCTAGAAGAATCTTTAAGAAAGACAGGGTTTTACCAAGAGAGCAGAAGGACTTTTGAAACCAAAGAGCACCATTCACAGGATACCCGCCCTTTTTAAGAAAGACTCAGTCTCTCTCTGGCATTCTCTTCCCTCACCCTCAGCCTGTCCTCCTACTTCACCTCCACCCATTTCTGAATTCCACACTCTCCTCAGAGTCCTCCACGATTGTGCTCATCAGTCACTTCTTATCTTACCTCCTGGCATTTTAATAATCTGTCTTACGTGCTCTATTTGAGATGGTGGTATCAGTAGGTTTACTCCCTTCCCCACACCATCACTTCAAAAATCCCATATTCACTGCTGTAGCTTTCCTCACTTTCTTAGTGAGAACAAGGACAGGGAGGCACAGGAGCTACCACTTGTGGTTTGTAAGTTCTCATGTGGGACTGTAGGCAAATGTACATAGTGTTTACTGTGAAATAAGGTTGCATTTATTACTGAATAGTTTCCTTCCAGCTTTACTGAGATATAACTGACAAAATCATATATAAGGTATACAGCACGAAGTTGTAATATAGGCATGGATAGGACTGGAGAGATGGCTCAGCTGGTAAAAGCACTGGTTGGTCTTGCAATATAGGCAGGGGCAGGTTTTCTGATGGAATCCATGAAACAGCTGATAAGGGCCCATGTCTCCTCCTCCCTGATCCAAGCCACTCCCAACCATTTGGCTGTGTCTGACCCTCGCTGTTCATGTTAGAAAGGAGGAAATGGGCTTCCCAGGCCTATAGGGTTGATAGAAATGAATGCTCACATCATGCTTTAACTTTCCCACACAAGAGAGATGATGAGGTGAAGGATTTCCCTTGGCACCGAGCTGAGCAGTCTAAGGTGAGTGATACAGAAGTGAGGCTTCTCATCTGCTGGAACGCTGGGCCTCTTTGCAGAGCCTTCTCAAATTCCTACAAAAGCATTCCTATGTGGTTAATTACAAACATTGATGATTCTGTGAGGAATGCTGCCACAGTTTCTCATCTGTCACACTGCTGATGTCACTTGTATCACACACTGGTCTTCTTCAAGAGGCTTCAGTTGTCAAAATCATCTGTGTCATCACTACCTGCACATACCTGAAACAGGAAGATCTTTTCTCTGGATTTTTAAAAAAATGTGTAGGAAACCAGGATGGCATGCTTCAGGGCAATAGGGATCTGAAACTTTAAGATCGAGCTACAATCCCTGCTGAAGAATGGGGCGCTGAAAACAGCATCGCTCAAATCCCTGTCTCACAGAAGAACACTGCCAGAGAAAAGTGGCCGGGTCAAAAGTCTAAGCTTCTTGCTCTGAGGGAAAGCATCCTGGTCAACAGCCCTTAGCCCATCTACTTGTCCTGAACAAATAACTCTCAGCTATCACTAGCTAAAAGAATAGGCCAGGTTAAAGGTTTACTCCTAGGCTAAAAGCTATTTACTATGCTTTTAGCACTAAGAAAGAAAACATTGTGGTCAATAAATTACCAGATAGGCACTGGTAACCCTGAGTAAAAGCTCAAGGATCCTGTTTTACAAACAGCCCCTATCTGGCACCAGCTAAAAGCTATATGTCCTGTTTCTTGTCTAATTGTGCCCTAAAATCTTTGTATGTAACTGCCAAAACCACACGTGTCTGCCAGCTCCTTGTAATGTACAAAGGTCCTCTGAATGTTTTAATAAACAGCTTGTTACCAGACCCACAAGCCCCAGGGTCTTCTCCATCATCTCAGAGCAGGGTCCCCCATAGGGTGGCCACCACAATATGTAACATTTTTATTAATTCTTTGAGGAATTTCATACAAAATATTTTGATCACTCCCACTCCTCCTCCTAACACCTCCCAGATCCACCACCTATTCCTACCCATCCCCTTCCAACCTCAGGTCCTCTTTTTTTCACTTTAAAAAAAATCACCATATCCAGTTTGTGCTGCACTGCAATGTGGTTGACCTACCAGGGGCCACGTCCTTAAAGGAAACTGTCTCTCCCTCCCCAGAAGCCAACAACTGTCATTAACTGTTCACTTAAGAGTGAAGGTTTGTGAGACCCTCCTTCATTCATGCCAGAATTGGTTTGATCTTGTACAGGTCTTGTGCAGACAACTGTAGCTGCTATGAGTTCATGAGTGCAATAGTACTGTCATATGTGGAAAAAACAAAACAAAACAATATTTTATTCCAGTCATCCCTTACCTATGGCTCTTATAATCTTTCTGCCTCCTCTTCCATGACGGTCTCTGAATCTTGAGGAGGGCAGCAATATAGATGTCTCATTTGTGGCTGAGCACTCCACTGGCACTTATTCACTATACTTTGGTCAGTTGTAAGTTTCTGTGTTAAGTACTATGCATTTCACATAGAATTTCTCTGATGAGGTCTGAGAGCTACACTAAATCTATGAGTATAGAGATATGAATTTGAAGGGCCATTTGATATTATGTCCATTTAGCAGAATAATGGTAGCAGGTTCACTCTTGGGGCCTGTGAGCTCCCTAACTATGAGTTATTGGCTAAATTTATAGTAGCAGGCATGTGTTTCCTTCTGTGGAGTAGGGTTTAAACCTAACAAGACAATGGTTGGTTACTCCTATAACATTTGTGCCACTACTGCACTCATGGGCATATCTTGCCACACTGGTCATTAATGTAGTTCATAGGGTTCATAACTAGGTAAGACTGCTGAAGACTTTTCTCCATCAGCAGCCTATGCAACATCTTCCAGTATTATGAAGGCTAGCCAAGAGGGAGAAAGCTTCCTGGTCAGTACTGACGACTTCTCCATATCTTCTGATCAAAGTGTATGATGTCTTTAGCAATAGGGGCTTACCATTGAGTCCTGGTGGGCAATCAAAAGCAGTGCCAATAGCCTACACTGTTTTAAGGGTCTTCAGACATCCCTGACTCACACATGGTGGAGAAGTATCCCTGAGCCAGAATGATCTTACCTGATTGGTATAGTTAGTGTTTTGCCAAGAGTAGATAAAATAGATCAAAATTATAAATAAAATAGAGATTAGAGACACATGTGCAAACATCTAAGTATTAGTAGTATTAAAAATGAGTCTGTCGGAAACAGGATATTTTAAAATGAAATGGAGATCTTTTTTAAAGGTTAAAAGCTCATTCATTTTATGTCTTACAGGGTCTATACTGAGTTCAATATTGTATAACTGTATTAATTCAACTGTGAACCTAAAAATTTATAGCCACTCTTGAAAGAGATGTATCCTTGCTCTGGAAATTGTTATTGAATATGTTAAAGCTGTAATGCAAAGCTTCTTCTAATCATGTAGTTATTAAATTTAAAAAGAGAGAGAAAAAAAATTTTTTTAAAGTGCAGCATTTCTAGGTTTGCTTATAACTCATTGAAAATATTGTGAAACTTGTATTATAGCATGATAGTGTTGCTATAAGAATAATCAGAAAACAGGTATTATGGGCTAGAATTTAATGCAAAACTCCCAGTCAGATATCCTAAGGTATACGACTTCAGCTATTTAATTAGTGACAGCTGATCTTATTTTTTTTATCTCCAATTCTCTAATTTCTGCTTTTCTCTAGAAAAGGAATTCAGACTGCATGCCTGTAAATGCTTGAAATGCACTAATCACTTTTGTTAGCAGGTCTTTCAAATGTTGCTGAAATCTACTGTGATCAACAATTTTCTGCTTTAGGAAATAATCCACACTCTAGTCCTTGAATGCTGCTGCTGAGAAATGCTTGTCTCTGAAGCAGGCAGTATCTTTGTTTATTGGGGTCTTGCCTCCACATGTCTGTATAGGGGTATGAGAGAGAAAAAGCATTTTATGTAATCTGGTTGGGTCACTTGGTGAGCAAGGAAATTCACTTCAATATGAGCTGCAGGAGGGTTTGTCAGACTACTGCAGCCACCCTCCATGCCTTCTGTACTTTAATGTCGCAGTTATTTATTTACAAAATGAGACAGTCTTATGGGGAAGAGGTAATTTCAATAAAAGCTATTTACAAACTGAGAATTCTGTACTGCATTTCTTTGAGGTAAATGTAAGGAAAACCTTTTTTTAATGTGTTGTATGTATATTGGAATTTAGAGAAATTCCAATACATAATAATACCAAGTACCCTCTTTTGTCTAAGTCAAGATATGACAATCCAGCTTCCTACAGTGTCATATCTCCTTCATGGGTGAGGCCTCTTCCTTGTGAATATATTTTGAGTTTGCTGTGGGACAGTTCCCAAGCTAACAATTTTTACATGCTTACTTCATCTATCATTTTTACTTCATTCAGCATGTATTTTACTCACTATGAATAAGATGTAGGCTTAATTCAGCATCTTTGAACATTTAGAACTGACCCCAAAATGCATGTGACATTTCTTTAATTGTCTTCCTGCTTATGATGGTATTTTGGAAAAATGCTTAATTATTTACTTCAAGACAAGGTAACAACAGGCTTATGTTATCTGACTACAGATGTCTTGTCAAGAAGAAGGGATGAATGAGCAGGTAAAAAGGGCTGCTTGCCAGTGCATCTTGGGGATCCCCTGAGCTTATACAGGCCTGTGTTTGCTGAGTGCTTGTGCTGTTGCTCTGGTATACTACTGACTAGCTATGGAGAAGAGTTTCAGGGTTTCTAGAACCTCTTATTCCTCCCTTATTCTCATATACAACCTCTTACAGTGATATGCAACCTAACCCTTTGATAGTCAGAGTTTGTGCCAATCTTCTAAGGCCTGACTGTCTGTGGGGCCGCATAACTAGCTTTAGTTGACAGCAGCAATAGAAATACCACTGTGCCTGCTGGGACCCTTCAAGCTGCTCTTGTGCCCCAGTATGTGAAAGGAGGTAAGGATTGGTAAGTAAGGTGGACACCCAGGTGGTCTCTGTGTATAACCACTATCATCCTGAGTGAGGATGGGACCAGACCCACAGGAAGGCTTTGCTGAGCATCTCGGTAGAACCATAAAATAGCATCTCTCCTTAACCTACAAACTCATCCTCATACACAAATATTTCTTCAACCAACTGCATTTTTGGTGCCATTTTGCACAGTAGTAGCTAACTGGGAGGTAGTGACGAATAGCTTTTGTGATTATTTTCTCAATGGTTAATTTATTATTTCAAAACAAATGAACTAAGAAAATATTTAGCTTCTATCTTAGCTAGCTTTTCTTCACTACCATGAAATACCTGATGTAAGTAAGTTACAAACAGAGAAAGCTTAGTGTAGAGCACAGTTTGGAGATCTAGTCCACAATCAACTAACTCTGTTGTTCTGGTCCTAGGATGAGGCAAAACATTGTGGCCAGGGAAAAGCTGCTTATCTTGTAGCCACAAGGTAAAAGACAGGAAGAGACTCTATTCCTACAATCCCCTCTAAGGCCACACCTCAGTGACTTAAGAATATCCCACTAGGTTCCACCTCCAGAAAGTTTCATCATGTCCCACTACAGCATGGCTAGGCGCCAAGCCTTCAACATGTGAGCCTTTGGGGAACAGATCTGAACTACAGCAACTTCTAAAGGCTGTATTACATCAAAATGAAAAAAAATTTCTCTGTTAATAATAGCTGCTTTTATATAATGTACACCATGTATATTTTAGAAATCTCTTTTTTCATGTTTTAAATCAAATCAGTGCCACTGATCTGTAGAAGTTGCTCCAAATTTAAATTGTTCTTGTGGAGTTCTGATTACAGCCCTCTATCAATAGTCATTTTATGGTCAATGGCATGAAATTGTTTAGAGCAGATCCACAGTCTTAGGTAACATAGACGAGGACACTCAGTCAACTATTAGAACTGTCTGTGTCCTTGAGTTGATCACATCCTTATCTGAAGGGTCATTGCAAAGGTCTTGAACAAGGCATTACTGAGAAAGAAACTCCATAGCCAGGTGTGGAGGCAGTCCTCACAATTTCCAAACGTTAAATAGAAGTGAGCAGGCAAAGGTTCCAGATGCCCCAGGAACCGTTTAAAGACAATTATTGACAGAATGAAAAACTCAGAGGCCCTCAAGCACTAGCTGTCCAGAAGAATGCTTCCCAAAGTGGAAATACCTTGGTGGTGGTGCATGCCTTTAATCCTAGCACTAGGAGGCAAAAGCAGGGACAGGCAGCTCTCCATGTATTCTGTGAGCCTGGTCTACATAGTAAGTTCCAGGCAAGCAGGGTGACATAGTGAGATGAACCTTCTGGGATGTTTTGTTTGGTGGTTTCCAGGGGCCCCATGTGGTTGTTATTATAGCCCCCAAACTAACTAGGAATGGTCTGCCCATATCTATCTAAGCACTATTAGACTTGCAAGTCTTTTCATTCAGTAGTGAATAGGTTAATCGAAGACCCACAGTATCTGTCTGGTGATGTGCTAACAGATGATTGGCACAGAGCAAGCACTCAGTCCTTAGAACCCTGCCACTCAGTTCCTCTGTGGTTATGCTCAGATATCATTATGAGAACACTGAGGGAGTTGCCGAGTCATAGTTGCCTAGGCTGTGAGTGTCTTTGGGTTTTATGACATTTTTAATAAATAAAAGCTCTAAATAATTTTATAACAAAGTTGATTTTTCTACCTTAATAGTTGTGTTTTGTCACTTATTTAAGAAATGTGACTTCATTTTACTTTCATGACAATATTTACCATCTTTTCATCAGAGTATATTGAAGATTTACTCTTCCCAGATCTTTAATCTACCAAGAATACAGAATAGGTAAAGAATTTCCAGAACTCAAACACATAGAACACACACACACAAAAAAAAAAAAAAAAACCACAAAGAAAAATGGGTCCAAGGTCAGGCAAGTTATCAGAGAAAAAAGCAAGAGGTTAAGACCCTGTGGGAGAACTCTAGTCTCACCAGCAATTGGTAAACTCAAGTATAAGTCACAGGAAGATGATACCAAACTGGAAAAGTGAACAGTGACTGGCAACACTAAAGGTCTGTCTTCTCTGTGCTTTGAAAATTGCCTCAGCCTGTCCAGCCGTCCTCTGAGACTCAGTCTTTCCGGGGTCAAATCCACCTGTCTTCCATATCACTCAGTTTGGAAATCTTTGTCAGTTGCCTAAATCATAGAAGATTGTTCAGTTTTGTCTCTATCTACCCAATTAAGTATCTACTGCTACAGCCTGGTTCCACCTATGTGATTATTTTAACTTGCAGGTCCACATACTTTGTACATATCCTGCAACTTTTTCCCTTTTCTTAGCCTCACTGGGGGAAATCTATACTGAAGTCTCCATCAGAGACATTGAGACAAGACATGATGGAGCAGTAGCTGTCTTTCTGCTTGTGAACACATTATTTAGGAAACTGGAAGCTTGAGATGGCTGAGAAGGAGCCCAGAGATGAGGCTGCCTGGGGCTCAGGGCCTCAGTGGGAGGTACTCCTTCATCTGTGCCTCATAGCCCTGAACTCAGAAACTGTCTCTCAGACTACTCAGCTGACAGACTACCCACTGGCCGGCCAGATGCCTCCAGACCTTCTGGTTCCAATGTCTGTTCAGGATTTAGTCAGCCCTTTGTGTCTGTTTCCCAATATGCCAATCCCACTCTACTAAGGAAAGCCTTGGATGCTTCCTTCAGCCTTTCCAACCCTGGCTTCAGGTCCAAACACACCTCTCAGCAGAATTCTGTGGATTCAACCCTGATGGGGGCCTGTGCTGACAAGAATTAGAGCAGCAAAGGAGCAGGTCCAGTCTGGATCACACCACATCTAGCAAAAATATCATGAAGCTTTCCATACGATGTCACTGTCCCTAACTCAAAGCCATCAGAGCTACTTCTGGTTTCCTGCATGAACCATCCAGGAAGGCACTCTAATGGACAGAGAGAAATCACTGTGCTCCCTCCAATCCACTCCATTATCTGAGATTGGATCTGAGTTTTCATTTTCAAAGCTTTGCATAGAAAGCCCCATGCAGGGACATGCATGAGCTGCACAGATCTATATGCTGATGAACTGATGTGAGAGCACCACTTCAGAGTAAAGGGCAGGGTAGCATAATGGAGTGGATGCTGGAAATCAGACTTGGATGGAGGAGCTCGAACAGCAGGTAGCAAGTATCTGTTCTTATGGAAAGGTCACAGCATCAGCCTGGGAGCAGCAAATGAACATGATAGAGGTTAGGGCTGAGTAAACAGGAAACCTGCAATTGTGATTTCTAGGGTAAAGTGAAGCTTATTTTCCCCAAATTTTTCTTTTTTATGATTTGAGGTACAGCTGTTATGAAGACAGAATCATGCCAGTGGGAAGGGAACGTTGTGTTTTATATTGGCTTGGTTTTAGGTAGAGCACCTCCTGGAATTACCTTATAGCTTACTGGATGATCTATAAGTGTAATGAATTCCATGAAAACAGGGAACTCATTGTCCAGTCATAGATTTTTGCTCCAAAGGGAGTGCATTCTTTGTTCTTTATTAGAGAGAAGAAAGCCAACCTATCAAAATCTGGAGGTGGGGTTGTAAGTATGTGCCTTTTTTCCGATGGACTGAAGGGGAAACCATAAGCCTAGTATACACCATGAGTGCAGGAATCTTGCAGCTTGACAGGGGGAAAAAATTATTGTAAATAACCATAAAACAAGGCAAGATATGAGCCTGGTGCCCAGAAAAACAGAAAGCATTCAGGGAGAGGGAGGAAGGGAGATCTTAAGTAGAGTACTCCCTCACAGCCCCCACCCCTCAGGATGTTACTAAAAAAATCCCAAGACATAATACTTACTACACGAAAAACATAAATTTTCTTTTCAGATAAGCTATGACCTGCCTTTAATGGGAATTTTCATTAAATGGACAAAGAGAAACATGTTGGATTAGGCAGAGACAGTCTCACTGTAGCAGCCTGTTATGTCTTAATTCTCTCACCCTGAAGAGAACTCAATGGGGCAGGAGCAGTGGCTTCCTACACGCTGCAACCAGCACTCCACAGGCTGGGGACAGGTGAGTGGGGAGTGTATGATCTCTATCACTTCAGAAGAACAGGGGCTGGTGGAGGAAGTGGCTGTGGTACCGTCTTCAGTAGAGGGGTCATATACTGGGTCCTTGGTTTCTTGTTATTTGGAAATCTGTATACTTTTAAAATATCGTAGGTGTCTCACTATTTTTGAAAGTGAAGTTGTCCTTAACAAACAGAAAACAGAAACGCTGCATGAAAAGTATAAAATTATTTTAAAGCCTCAAAGCATATCAGTTTTATCAACATGATACTTGAAGCAATATGAAAAGGAAAGTTCTTAAATTTGACCATATAAACTAACATGTTGCTACATGTGAATGGTTACAAATAGAAAAGATACCAGATTCCTGCAGCAGATGCTATGCCCGACCAAGTCCAGGGTGATATTCTCTCCCCAAAAACCCAGACTGAGCACACCTTGTCAGAGCCTTGAAGACTTCCCCCGACCCTGTTCATTTCTCAGCCATCTCTGTTCCTAGTTTGTTTTCTCCTCCTCCCTGGGGTTCTGAGCTTTTGACAGAGCTTCCTGAGTACTTCTATATGACCCTCAGCAGGTCTATGGAGAAATAGAGCAGGGGGAGATGTCCTTCCTCCACAGCCTTTTGCTTATACTGTCCTAGCATGGGAGCAATAGCCAGCTCACTTAGGTCTCCTGGTCTCACTTAGGTCTGCCAGAGATCTGTGACTCAGCTCTGTTGAAGTGAGGTAAAGGAACTCACTCACTCTTTCTGGGAACTTTGTATGTTTGTAATACAAAGATAATGTGTTTGCTTCATTTCTGCTTTTGTCTGGAGCTCTGTTTGGGAAGTGAGAGGTGTAAACAGGGTCAACAGGGTAACCAGGCAGAAAGACAGAACCACTAAGTCAACCACCCTGCAGCTACACTATCTTTGAGATGTAGTGCCAATAATCTTGTTCCTCTTCTGAAGACTTTTGTTTTATTGATGGCTAGATGATTTTTCTTACATTGCCATCCTTACTTTGGAAAGTAAGAAAATTATATGATCACATGTGTCTGAGAGAGGTCAGAGACAAGATTGAGTCATTCCCAAGAGGTATAAGGAAATCCCAACTCTCAGTACCTTGAACCTGACCATATTTGTGCATAGAGTCTTTGATAATGTAATCAGGTTAAGACAAGACGGCTACTGTGATTGTGCTCAGATAAAGGGACAGAAAAGGACCAATACAGTAGATCTTTGTGCCGACAGAGGCAAACTGGAGCACTGCTGCTATAGCCAATGGACCCAAGGGCTCCAGGCAATGCCAGGAGCAGTCAGAGTTGGGGAAGAGCCTCCTTCAGGGTCTCCAGAAGGTATCATGGCCTGATGACACCACAAGCTCAGGCTGCTCACCTACAGAACCCTGAGAATAATTCCTATTGTTTTAAACCACCCAGATGTGCCCCTTTCTCATGGCAGGTAAAGGAAACAAATGAGATGGTAGCAGCAGGAAGTGGACATGTAGAGTGACTTTAGAATTGGGCCCTAGGGCAAAGGCTGGGAGAAGGTTGCAACATATGGTAGAGCAAACCAATAACATTAGTAGTGACTGTTGGTGGGCACAGATAGAGATGCTGATGCCAGGTTGGATTGTCTAGGAGGGTTCACAAAGCTCCATGACCAGAATGTTGTAGGGCTTGGGATTCATACATGGACATAAACAGGCACAGGCTACCAACACATTCCCAGGTACTAGGAGATGGTAATCTTTGATATACCATTACAGAGAATTTAGGTAGCTGTTCTCCACTCTTGGATGGTTGTACTAGTTACGTTCTCATTGGGTGATCGGATACTTGACAAAAAGCTGCTTTAGAGAAGAAATGTTTATTTTGGCTTATGGTTGAAGGAATACAGTCCATCATGATGGGGAAGATATGGCAGTTGTGCAAGTAGGAACTTGATCACATCTGGGCAGATCTAGATGCAAAAAGAAAGCCAAGTTTCATTTGACTTTCTCTTTTCTACCTTTTCATTTAGTCTAGGACTCCAGAAAATAGAAATAGTGCCACCCACATTAGAGTGGGTCTTTGTTCCTTGTTAATTCTCTCTATAAACCCATTGAAACATGTGTCACCTAGGCCATTCCAAACCTACATCAAGTTAACAGTGAAAATTTATCATCACAGATGGGAAAGAGAACTTGTCAATGATGAGGGGGTCAGCATGTAACTGAGGACATTTCCAAAAAAAGTTTGGAAATTATTTTCTGAATGCAATTTGTTGCTTCTACTAAAATAGAAGAGGAAAAAGATTGAAGCTAGAATCTCCCAAGCCCATGAATATAGCTCTGCTTCAAAACAGCCTTTTTAAATAGTCAAGATGAGATGAAATTTGCTGGGGAAGGCAAATCAAATTAATGGTATTACAAAAGCCCTAGGAAACAAATACATTAACTATCAAAGAGGCACAAAAGTTGTATGTGGTAGCTACCCCATGCTAGAAACCTTCCCATCCTGAAGGAAAGCAGCTTACATGTTGCCACTTCCAATTTTCACATTCTTGACACACAAGAAGGGGCTGGAAACATCAGCTGTATAAGGAATGTTGCCCCAGGTTGCCAAGGCTGATGGAAGGCAATACATATCTGAGTTTATTATTTTATGAAATAAGCAAAGACAAAAATACATGTGCTACCTTTTGAATATCAGCTCTTATCCAACTCAAATCTGCTTCAAACTTAGGAAATCCCTGCATACAGATTCCACTCAATAAGTAAGGTCAAGCCAAAGAATCTGTTCTTACTCCAAGTCTAGAGAGGTACTAGAACCATATCCCAGTCAGCAAGCTGTGCACAAAACTTCCACAGGGACAATATAATTCTAGCCTGATCTCAATAATGAATAAGGACCAATTCTTTAAAAATGAAAACCTGGAACCATTTCTCACATTATTATGTAGATAAAATCTAAATGGACCAGATCCACATAAAGAAATTAGACCTGAATAAGCTCTATGAAAACAAGGATAAATTATTTTAGGAGCTATGGCTCAAAACCTACAAACAATAGGGGAAGTGTGATAAGCTTTATCATATTAAAAATGTTTTCATGATAAACAAAAAGCATTAGGAAAATGACAAACTGGGGAAGTATTTACAATTTAATGAAGGATTAATATCCCACTGGTGTCAAAGATGTCTAAAAACAGAATAGCAAGACTAATAACCGTGTAAAATACCTTAAGAGTATGCACAGACTGTTCATAGAGAAAGAAATTAAACAGGTTTTAAATGCTAAGCCTCATTCATCATAAAAGAAATTAAAACCAAACTAAAAGCAATCATTACTTTGAAAGGTAAAATGACTTTTCTGCATTGCTGGTGGGAACAGAAAATGGTAAGCCCACTGTGAGTGGGAAATTTTTTCAATACCTAGCAAGCTATCTCACTGTTTGTCTACAGGGAAAGTAATTTTCCTTTCAGAGACTTGGACCCAAGAACAAGACACTGGGTGGGGCGTGTGGTATATGGTGTCAGTTCCCTAGAAAGACAGCTCAGATGACCATCAACCAAGGGAGTGGTACTAGGGAAAGGTCATTGATATATCTCTTGGGGGACAGAGTTTTACTTATCATTTCATACTTTAAATTTTAAATAAGAAACACTTAAATGAGCCAATAGAAATATTTAATGACTATTAATTAACAATTGGTATTTCTTATTAATGTAATATTTTGGTATTATATTCATGGTAAACTTAAAAATAGACATTTTAGAAGAATACCATTTTTTATCTAATGTTCACAAATATAATTAGTTTTGTTTCATAGACAATTTGGTGACCGATCCTTCCTTGGAATATACTTCATGCTTACTTAAATTCAATCTTGTTTTATAAATGTTGTCTTAAGAATTTGTAGTGAGTCACATTTTGCTTCTCCTGAATCACTTCTCCAGCTACTCTATCTTGGAAGGCAGCTCTGGACCTTGGCCCCTCCACTCTGAGTCCCCCCAGGGCTTCTGCTCCCCTTCTCCCACTCACCAGTACCTGGAGCAGGTCATTTCTCCTTTGGGACTGTGGGTTCCCACACATCTCCACATGAACCTGCCTCTGGCTGACTTGCAATGGTCAGCAAGGATGGCCATGACCTTGTATTTTGCTGTTGTTTAAAGCAGCAATGGATGCTTGGAAAAGGACACATTTCAATTTTGAAGGTACCATTCAAAATCAGTACTTAACTCAAAATTTATTGAATGGCTAAAAACTGTACCTTGCCAAAAAAAAGTCACACCCAGATGTTCACATTTTGATCATTTTCACTTAAACTGGATGTTTACCTGTATTTTGAAACTTGACAAGTAATTTCAACAGTTATTTAGAACCTGGCCTACCCAAGGGTACTTTGAGGGAAGACTCTTTGTATTCTGAATATTGTTTAAGATTCTAGAACACAAAGCAAAGAGCTCAGCTTTAAATTGATTTTATTGTTTCAGATTCTTTCTAGAGACTGCCCTGTACTGTTGCATCCTAAGTGGGTTGCCCCTGTTTGAAAATGTAAGATCTGGAATGACCAGGGTGACATGAAAATGAAAGATGAGACTGACCTCAGGAGCAGATTCTTCTTTATTAAGAACAATGAAGGTGGGAACAGTTTCTCTATGGAATTTGAAACTGTGCCCTCAGGCAGAGTTGGTGGGTTGCTTATAAGGATTAGAGGATTGGGAAAGGGGGAGGTGGGTAGGGCTAGTCCTGGTGATATGGTTCAAAGGTTTTTGAGACAAGAGGGGCTGTTATTTTCCCAGATAACACAGTCTCCACTGTTCCTGAGTTGGGAATTAGCTCAGATCTGAGGTTTACTCAACTCAGTATGGGGCCCTTTGGAAGTTAGCTCAGGGCTCTTTTAAGTCCAGGCATTTATCCTTCAGCTTCCATGGCCAATCCCTCACAGGTGGGTTATAACCACAGGGCATTAATATAATGTGTAAGATTTTCTGCGAAATAGAAACTTGTAGTCATCAGTCATTTATTCATTTACTTATAGTTTATGCCCAGAACTGGAACTAGTTGGTCAAAGTATAACAGAACACTTATATAACTTGACAGATAGAAATGCTAGATTGCTTTTCAAAAGTTCTGCGTAGTTCATTAAGCAATCAAACTGTATTGAATTAATATAGCTTCATCAAAGCAGAGTTAAATTTTGGTTATTAATTTTATATGCCTTCATACTGTTTGAATTATGATATGACTACTACCCTGGACTACAGATAAACTAAGATTTTCCTCTATGTCTTAGAGATTTAGACCAGATTATTTTGTTTCAGAGAAAAATCACTATGTAGAAAAACAGCACAGTAACTGGGTCAGGCAGCCAGTTTCTCAATGCACTTCTGATTTCTTGAGTTCTGCACAGATCTGTCCGTATCACTTACAGCCCAGTCTTAATTAGTGGTCCATTTCCAACAGGAAAGCACAGTTCTATTAATGCATCCTCTTTGATTATTAATGTGATTTTTGCTATAAAATTCCCTTCCCATTGTTCCTTTAGACCACTTACTATTTCATATTGATAATGAGCAAGTTCTTGTTAGTGCTAATTTTAAGCATTGGATCTATTTTTGCAACACCCCTTCTCAGTAAATTAAATAACTGTAATGTTTCTGTGTGTTTCACTATTTTCATTCCTGTTCCTGACACAGATTGTGGCATTACCCCAAAGTCATACACTTTTCCTGCTGTGTTTGCTTGTGAAGCTCTTGATTTCTAAGGTCATGGTCAGTTCTTCTGGCTATTTATCATATTTCAAAGATCCCCTGCTGTGTGCATGGACATGAATCCCACATGAGCCCCACTATGTAGGTAGAGATGAGCCCTCACTGTGGGCAAGCATGAGCTCCCACCTTGTATGTGTCCATGAGGTCCCACTGTGTGGTTAGACACAAGCTCCCAGAGTATGTAGGGATAAAGATCCCACTATGTATGGACATGAGACCCCACTGTGTGTACATGAGATCTTAGTGTGTATGTAGACATGAGCCCCATTACGTACATGGAGGTTTCACAGAGATGGCAGTATATTAATTTTGTTAATCTCCTGCTGTGTATGACAGGAGACTCTGGGCTCAGTACAGTTGGTGCAGATTCAAGACCAAAGAGTCAAAGAAATTGGCATTTACCAGGAGCCTGCTAAGCACTGAATAATTTTTCTCACATTCTTATGAGTGATTGCTGTGCACTGGTTTACTGTTGAGGAAATGAACGCATGGGGAAGTAGCAGGAATTGGCAGACTTGTCTGCTTCCGGTTGTATTCCTACACGTTAAACATTATCACACGACATTGCATCTCACTGTGAAATCACTACGACCTTATTAAAAACTCCTGCTGTGTAGACCTCTGACTCTCAGTGGTTTGACCAGAGGTAATCCTGTCCCCAGGGCACATTTGGCAAGGATAGAAGACTCTGGGTGGTCTCAGCTGGAGGGGCCTGTTACTGGCTTTCAGGGGGTGGAACCTGGGAATGCTACTGGTACAGGTCTTCTGTAAGAAGGTGTCTGTGGGGCAGGCTCTGAACCTGGGTTCACACTTCTGTGCACACTTTGGTCCTAGAGACAAAGTGACAGAAGTCACTCAGGAAGAGTAGATGGAGCAGAAGGGAACAGGAGCCGCTGTAGAGGAGCAGCAGCAGTAACAACAGAAAGAGGAGCTGCTCCAGCTTCTGGGGTCATCACTGGCAGCCTTACACATGGTGTTCAGCACCCTCAGGCAGGGACTGCACCTCAGGAAGGTGACCAGAGGGAGAAGCTGTCAATACACTAAAGAAGTGACTCTGAAGCAATTAACCACCATCCTTCTGATAAACCTCATTCTTTGTGGTAGAAATGACCCAGGCTTTGAAGACTCTGGTGGATAAGTTCTCCACCAGCCCTAAGGCTTGTTCTGTGATAGTAAGGATGCCATTGAGTTCTAGGATTCTCACTGACTCAACATGGGCATGTAAGAAGCCACAGGCATTCTCCACAAGAATAGTGAAAGTTGGGGCTGGAGAGATGGCTCAGCAGTTGAGAGCACTGACTGCTCTTGCAGAGGACCCGGTTAGATTCCCAGCACCCACATGGCGGCTACGAACCATCCTTAACTCCAGTTCCAGGAGAATCTGACTCCCTCTTCTGACCTCTGCTGCACTGCACAACACAGGTGCACCCACATACATGCAGGCAATAAACTCATAAAATAAAAATAATAAATAAAAATATTTTTAAAAGAATAGTGAAAGTCACCCAACCCCTACAACTTATGGATCCTATCCCTCCAGGCCCTGCAGGGTGGTTCCAGGATCCATTCATCCTTCTGCTCCACTCACAGTCCTCTTCATAGCTGTGGTTCTGACATTACCCTACCTAGAGCTGATCTGAAAAGGAGGCAAGCTCCACCTTCCCCCTGGAGGCACTGTAATGGCTTTGTTCACTGACCTCTGGAAAGAGCCCCCGACAGTGTGTGGTTCCTCAACTGAGGGCCTGTCTGTCCCATGGTGAGACATACTGAGAAGCAGCTTGCTTACTGCTTACTGTTTATTATTTATTTTAGAAGATAGGTCAGTGAGACAAGTATGAGAATGAGAGACACTGAATAAATGAAAAAGTGTATGTGGAAAAAGCACCATGAAGGGCATGCTTATTCTAGATCCGAATACCATTATCCTTAAGTTGATGCTTGTTATTTTCAAAACAAGAAGTTTTGTTTTTGGTAGATATAAATTTTTAAATATAATTTAGCCTTGGAAAATATCCATGACTATTCAAGGGAAGAAAAATCATTCTTTGGATCAAGCACATAGAGACAAAGGTTCCCTTTTCCCACCACTGGGCATGGAAACCCTCTGCTCTGGGTCAGTGCCCATCCTCATCCCAAGACCTGTAGGTCCTTGAGCCACACCTGTGCTTCAGAGCCACAAGGGCCTGAAACGAGGGTGGGGCAGGGCCTCGCCTAGGTTTTATATAATTCAAATACTGACTTTTCACCATGACTCTCCTTCATATGAATTCTTCATTTTATTGTAAAATCAGCAACAATCCACTTTTTACTGTTTAACCTAGTTAGGAAAAACTTTATACTATCTCCATGTTGCAAGTTACACCTGGAGACAGAAAACGGTCTCACATTGCTGCTTTTACATTCCAGCTGGCAGAGCTGCAGCAGCATTTCCCAGTGCAATCTCTGCCAGGGGCCCTCTTCATAGTGAGCACCGAGGGGCGTGAGCATCCGCAACATAGCAGCACTTGAGGACCTTGTAAGCTGTGGCCAGGGCAGGACAGAAAATACAGGGCATGCCTAGGAGACAGGTCTACAGCTAATTCTATGAACACTAAGTTCCTGAGGGACCTAACTGGTTGTTCATTAGGGATATCCAGAATGAGGCATGGATCCTCCACATGACAGGAACATGGCACAGAGCACCATGAAAGGCAGGAGGCAGCAGCCTGAGAGCAAGGTGAGGACAGGAGTGCCTCACTGGGCAAGATTAGCAACCGCCATCATGGTCATTAGGAGAAACAGACAAAACATCACTTTCCTTTTAAATGTGACTTTAGTAGCTTTGTCATGCAAAATTAGTCTCCATTTTCTTAAGTTTTCATCTTACAATTCAGGTTGAAGACATGTCATTGAAATTTAAAAATTTTAAGAACTAACAAAGTAGATTTTTCAGTCACTCATTGAAAACTCAAAAAAAATCTGTATTCAGTCAAATACAAAATAGTTGAAAAGGAAATGAGACAGAGTCACAACAGCATAGGAAGAGAAAGGCAAGCTATACACAGGAGCCTCTGGGGTCTTGTCACAGGCTGGCCTCCTGAGAAGTAAGGAGGCAGGAAAGCAGTCTGGCCTCTGCATCCACGAGTGGGCGAGAAGGTGCTTCCCTTGCGGAAAGCATCCAAAAGGCTTGGTAAAGGACTTCTGACCCAAGGCTTGGAGCTTCCACAAAAGACTATCTTGGAAATCAGCTACACTGTGGTTAACCTTAAGAATTTACACTTAGGGACTAAAGAGATGGCTCAGCGGCTAAAAGCACTGGCTGTTCGATTCCCAGCACCCACATGGCAGCTACAAACCGTCCTTAACTCCAGTTCCAGGGGAATCCGAAGCCCTCTTCTGACCTCCGCGGCATTGCACAACAGGGGTGCACTCACATACATACAGGCAATGCATTCATACACACACAAAAATAAAAATAATAAATAAAAAGAATTTACACTTAATTGTGAATGATTGATAACAACTGTTTAACAGTGAGCTGCCTGCTAAATTTCTCCACTTGGAGCTGGAAACTGAATTGGCACACAGCAACCTCTGCACCTTCTAACAGGCATGCACCATCCTCACATGCATATCCCAATGACCCAAGTGCACTGTCTTCTTCCACTTTACATAGCTTCTGCTGTGTAAAGCGGAAGAAATTCCCTTCAGGGTCTTCACCTTTGTGTTTGGCTCAGAGCCTCCTGCTGTGCTACAGGAATGGCAATCTACCCTGGTGCTGACTGGATTCCTGTAGTCAAGGAGGGCTGTGGTGAAGTAAGGCAGGGTACTGGTACCTCAAGAAATGCTGCTAGCATCCATGACATCCTGATCTGGTTGCAAAAGTCTGTCCATGTATAGGAAACCTAAGGCTGTGTGCTGAACCTCCAACCTCCACCTCCACGTGCAGGGGCGGCACTCAGAATGGTGCCCACCTCTGTCCTCAGTTTGGTCTTATGTTCTATTGACAATGTTCTATTGACAATGATTGGCATCCTAAGAATACTTTGACTACTATCAGCACACCTGCAGGTCAATTTTTAGGTGGAAAACTGCAATAAATCAAAGAAAGGAGGGTGTTGTGTTTCATAAGTATGGAAATTCCCAGAGAAGAAATTTTACTGGGAGTAAAATGTTCAGTAAAAATAGTAAGGATCACAGGTTTCATTTCAGACCATTTCCATTTGTCAAAAATTCAGCATCAAATTTATTCTCAGTAATGACTGGAAAAGTGAAAAAGTCTTCTACAGAAAGACAAAAGCTTAGGTTTAGACCCACTGACTTTGGCATTCACAGTTAGGACTTGCTAGTATCTAAGCTAATCTTCTTGAGTCTGCAAATCATGTCACCTGCCCAGAGCTACACCCATCCATCTGAGAGGTTTCCAGCATGAGCCCCCTGCTGAGAAGATCCTGCAACAGAGATGATGAGACGGCTGCTGGGTAGACATTTGCTGCACAAACCTGACAATCTGCTTTCAATACCTGGAACCTAAATAAAGTTGGAAGAAGAAAACTAACTTCACAAAGTTGTCCTTTGATCGCCACACATGTGCACACACAATACTAAAAACTTTTTAGCTTAAATTTTCTTTTAAAAGATCATGCAGCAATGCCTCTACACACCTCTCTTCTGGGGACCTCTGGATAAGCAGAACTCTTGGCCTTTCTGTTCTCAGACATGGCACATGGCCTGCTTTGGAATGCAGACAGCAGGTGCACTGAAACTCTGCAAAGCACATTCTATTTAGAGCAGGCAGAGTAGCCCTTAAAGACACCATGTCACTCTCACACATGGACGCTGCATGACACCTCAGGCTGGCCAGGAGGTACAGCAGGTGAGCACACACTCTGGAGGGAAATAAAACAGTGTGATCATCTCTAAGGGCTTGGCAATTTCTTTAATGAAATGGAGATCTTTTTAAAAAATTTATTTATTGCTTTTAGTTTATGTGTATGCATGTATTGCCTGCGTGTAGGTAAGTGCACTCATGTCGTGCAATGCCCTCAGAGGTCAGAAGAGGCTGTAGGATCCCCTGGGACTGGAGTTAAGGACAGTTGTTAGCTGCCATGTGGATGCTGGGATTCGAACCCAGGTCTTCTGCTAGAACAACCAGTGTTCTTAACCACTGAGCCATCTCTCCAGCTGATCAATATGTACCTACTTGTAGTCAACAATTCCATGCATTGTTTTGGCACAGAAGTAAAGATATGTATCTACAAACAGACTTGCACAAGACTTGCAGTCAATATATTCAAAATAGCCCCCAAACTTGAAATACATGCTGATTTCTTCAACAAGACAAAAATTAATCTAAAGTCACTCAGGTGATCCAATACCACTCAGAAATTAAAAGGGTCACCTAAAGGTATGTGGGACAACACTGATAAATTTCAAAGTTGCTATACTGAGTAAAAGGGCCCAACCTCAAAGGATGCATTGCACATGTTTCCATGTCTGTGAAACTGAGCAGACAACTAAAGCCCCTGTGTTAGAACCAGAGCAGCAGCAGCCCAGAGACGGGTAGGCTGTGATGGGACATGGGAGCCTTAAATGGAGGGAGTATTCTACATCTTAGATGGGGCATGGTGACATGGTACATATAAATTATTTTTTAAAGATTGTAATTTTTATTTGTGTGTCCGTCAGTGTGAGTATATGTGCATGTGGAGGATGGTGCTCAGTGTGGGTGCTGGGATTAAAACTCCAGACCTCTGCAAGAATAGCAAGTACTTTTAATCACTGAGCTATCTCTCCAGTGCTTGGTGCATATAAATTCTGAAGTCCTTAAAATATGTCTGCTTCATTGAATAACTTAACCTAAAACAACCTTTCATTTTAATAACCCCTCATTCCTCTGTGGTAAAAGAAATTTGCTTCTCAACCTATACTTTTAAAATAAAATATGACATGCATGTGAAAATATATATATTTAATGTATTAATAATCTTTCTCTTTTAGCCTCTGAGAAATTAGTAGAGAGCTAGCCCCATCCCACATTCACTCCAGAAGCAAGGACACCATGCTGATGGCACAGAGTGGCCTTTGCTCCTGTGGTCAGAGGTCACCACTGTTGTTCTCATGTGGCTTCTGGTTCAGAGCCGCCTTTGGCTGGCACCATTGTATAAAGCTTTGAAGCATGCAGGACTGGTAGGTAAGTGCATTCTCTGGTTTCTGCCATCCCTGCTACTCTGTTCTTAAGCCCAGTCTGCTGTCCTTGCCATATTAAGGTTTGCATTTTCTGCCCTTGGCTGGACAAAGCATCCTGGGGATTTGGATCATCTATGATGTAGTCAGTAGAAGATGCCCATAGAAGGACATCTGTTGAGGCTCAGGCCTCAGAGGCAGAGGATGGGATAGTGACAGTGACTTTTGGACTTACTGAGAGGACTACACGGTGCAGAAAACTGAGGGGTGTATGAGGAATACTTGCGGGGGAAAGTCAAAGTCCCTGAGGGAAGGGAGTGTAAAGCGTCTTTTTTGAAGAAGAGGTTAGTTAGAGGATACACAGAAATAAGAATTCCTAGCCGGGCATGGTGGTGCATCCCTTTAATCCCAGCACTCGGGAGGCAGAGGCGGGCAGATCTCTGTGAGTTCAAGGCCAGCTTGGTCTACATGGTCTACATAGTGAGTTCCAGGACAGCTAGGGCTACAGGGAGACCCTGTCTCAAAAAGACCAAAAAAAATAAAATAAAATAAATAACAATTCCTACATCATGGAGAGGTTTAGAGCTTGGGATGGTGCTTGTGCCTTGTCGGAGGGGCAAAGGTGGCTTCCATCAGCAGAGCAACTTCTATTAGACCTGAAATTTAAGGGACTCCAATCAAGCAATACAGTGTGATGGTATGGGAAGCTGTTCCCCAGGATAGAGCCATGAGAATTACTCAGGAGTAGAGCATGAGGGCTCTGAAGATGACCCTAGGTTGATGCAACAGCTGAGTGGTTAGGAGGAGAGGAAGAAAAATCAGTCTCGGGTTTCTGACTTGTACATTTGGTAAGAAGGTAGTCATAGACGCTAGGGTCCAAGCAGGAAGGAGAGGTTTAGGGCAGATCATGAGGCAAACTGTAAGGTATCTGAGCTCTTGTGGGCTGGGTAGATGAGTATCTATGAGCATTGAACAGGTAGGAACCACATCAGGAAAGACCTCCCAAGTTTCTAGCTTCTGTTTAGTGTCTCTCCTTAGAATTTCCTTTCCCTTGAAATTGAGTCCATTTCTCCTGTAGTGAGATTTATTAGCGCATGTACCTGAAGAGTATGGGAGATGGGTAGTCTCAAAAGAAACCTCAAGGCTCACTACAAAAGACCTGCAGCCTGTGGGTCAGTGTGAGTGAATCCTGATCTATACCACCACCATCCAGGTCAGCATGCAATGATATCAACATGACAGAAACCATTTCCTGAAAAAGTATAGATGGACCTGGAGGCAATGAAGATGAGGAAAACAGTTCTTTCCCGTGTAAGGATTTAAAACATTAGAAATAGCTTGACAATAGGTCTCAGTACACACACTGAAGTGTTGACAGCACTGTGCCAGCTTCCTCTTTTTTCCTATACCTTGTTTTCCATATTCTTTTGCTCTTTGATTTGTGTTTATCTTCTGACATCAGGTTGACTTTAAGTGTGATATGCGTGAGATCTTGTTTCTTTCTGATCTTCCTAATACTAAGTTCATTCTTGGATGCTATAATTTAAGGGTAAGTTTTTATGATATTAATATGTTATCTAGGAATACTGATGCTATACTTTACATCTAGAGTGTCCTCCCAAAGTCCATGTGTTGAATGCCTATGGTGCTATGTAGTATTGGGAATGCACAGAACTTTATTTGATGGGATTCAGTGGAAGGAAGTTAGGTTGTTGGGGGTATATTCTTTTTTTGGTTTGTTTGGGTTTTGGTTTTGTTTTAAACAGGATCTCCCTGTAACCCAGCAGACCTGGAATTTGCTATGTAGACCAGGCTGGTCTCCATCTCATGGAGATTCACCTGCCTCTGCCTCACAAATGCTGGAATTAAAGGTGTACGTCACCATGCCCAGCAGGGTATATTCTTTAAGGGATACTGAAGCTTCAGGGGTGGAATAGGGTGGAAGTGTAGGTGGCAATAGGGATGGAAATGGGGTGGAAATGGGCATATGAACAGGGAAATATGCCCTTGTTTCCTTAGTACAGGTGGAAGAGAAAGAAGGACCTTCCAAATGTAACTCAACCTATTAGTAAAGCTGGAACATCATCATCTGTCATCATACAGATCATATCAAAATTCTTCCTGTTGAGAAGAGGAAAAGGTGAGCAAAAGAGTGCTGAGGTAGGGGGAAAGGGGGAGGTGGCTTTTCCCTCCCTAAGGCCAGGCTGTTAGTAGGAAAGGTGCATTTCCTCCCAGTCAGACAGTGAGATCCCTGACTGTAAGACTGGGCACATCCCTTCTCAGAGTTACTGTAAAGCTCTCTGGACAGGAGCTCTGGTAAAACAAACCACAGGAATGGGGATGTGTTGGGAAACAGTAAGAAGAAATGTATAATTACATTTCACAGTATAATTACCATTACAAACTTTCTAGAAAAAGTATCAGAGACAGCCACTGGATCCTCAGAAAGAACAAGCACTCAGGAGTGCAGATTCGGTGCCTGCTCTGTCTTATATTACACTTGCATTGTTCTGAGCAGCCCTAGGTGATTGGCTCCTGCCTCCCTCTGATGAGCCCCAATTTTCTTTTAATTATTGTCCATAGGGCAGCTCCAATGTGCTGCTCCTCCCCACCATTGTGCTGACCTACACTTGGTGAATTATTGATAGGCACTAGGCGCAGTGAAATTGGGAGACTATGACTCAGGTTAACAGACAATGTTTTTCCTATTTATCCAACTTTTCAATAAAGTGTCAGTATACAGCTTTGAGATGGGGTGGTAGGCATAGCATTGCAAAGCTGGTCCCCATTCTCTCTCCTGGGTGCTGTGTCATGGCTCATCACTCAGTTGCCCCATGCTGGTGTAAACTTTAGGTGCCTATTTCGTCTCTATTTTTCAAATCGGTCCCAACTGAAAGTAAAGCTTGCAATTATTTTTAGAAGGACCTGTGCCTTCATATGGATAAAGTTAATACATAAATCTTTGATCTTGTGTGACTGTAACATTGGATTCTTACATTGATCTCTTCCTATAACTAGAATTTAGGACACTATTGCTTCATTTTATAATCAGGTGCTGGAAATACACAAACGGATGACTTTTTCCCTCATGTTTTCCAATCTACATTGGTGTTCAGTTCTAGGGTTACAGACAGAGTGATTAAATATACCAGCCCACTGCACTTAAGTAGGAAGAGACTTGTTCTTCTGAACAACAGCGGCTTTTATTGTAGAGGTCTCAGCAAGCAGCAGACTCATCTCACTTACACATGGGGATTGTCCAGGTCCTCTTGAGGCCTCGCCATATGGTTGTTTCAGTTTGGGATAGGATGGTGAAGAAACATCAATTTAGGGTTCTGTCTTGGATAATTCTAACTTTTCTTTTATCTGATGTCTAGTTGTTGCATAGTTGAAAATGTAGTCTCAAAAGTACTTGACCCCTAGACACTTCTCCAGCACTTAGTGTGTCCATTCACCACAGTTTTCTCACCTGTCATTTGGCAGCAGTCTGATGGGGTGAAGACAAGGCTGATGTTGGCTGAGGACTAGGTATCCTGATGTTGAGTCTATGGGGGACTTACTCATCATGGACCCGTCTGTCCTGCTTACTCACCTCTCTGTAGTGCTTGTCATGTGTTTAATAACTAGTAGATATTTGCTTAATTGATGAATATTTGAGTGGCAAAGTTGTACATATTCCACTTCAGATTTAATAGCAGTCTTTCCCATGGGGCAGCAATACCTCTGGTAACCCATAGATTAGCTGAACCAAGTAAACTGGCTGTCAAGACATTTCATGACTTCTGTGTGTTATTATCAGAAGGCCTGTCTGTACTTTTAGTGAAGACAGAAATTTCAAGTCTATTCTGTGACCCCAAAAGATATCTATAAGAAGACCACAGGCAAGTACTGGCAGGCTTCAGCCCTTGTGGTTGTGGTTCTAGGTCCTTGAGTCACTACATGCTGTGTGGCTCTGCATCCTGCAAGGTGGAAGCCAGCAGAGGCTATACATGGCTAGGAAATCTGCCTCCTTTAGAAATTTCTTTCAATTTGTAGATTTATTTTATTAATATTTGCTTTTATGAATTTTGTCTGTTTTCCTAAAGAATTATAGGATCTAGGACTGTAGAGATGGCTCAGCAGTTAAGAGCACTAGATGCTCTTAAGAGGACCCATGTTTGATTCCCAGCACCCACATGACAACTAAGAACTATCCTAACTCCAGTTCCAGGGAATTTGATACCCTCTTCTGACCTTCACAGGCATTGTACAACAAGGGTACACTTATACACATGCAGACATTATACTCGCACACATAAAAATAAAAAATAAATAAACAGACCACCAGAGAGTACCTGGATCTGGCCTCTGCATGGTGATAAGCTTCCCCAAATACCACTGTGCCCAACCCCCTAATTGGGATTATGTGAAGCCCATCCCACTTCACTAGGGGTAGAGCTCTCTGCCCTACACTATGGTAGGGACTGAGACTTTAGCAGACCACCTGAGAGTGACTGGATCCGGCCTCCGCCTGTGTAGGGGCTGAGAACTCAGCAGACTAACCTTAGAGTACCTGGATCCAGCCTCTACCTGGTGTGGAGGCTGAGATCTTAGCAAACTGCCTGAGAATGCCAAACTTGGGCCTCCCTTTAGTGAACTTCCCAAGTTGTGCTGTGTAGAGCCTGCTAGTAGTGGTCCAGACTGTAGAAGGAAGCCAGAGTGTAGCTGACTGGAGCCTAACTTGGGCCTCTGTGGGAGCTCCTGAGTTGCTGATATGAAGACATCCGTTCCCTCCAAAGTAAAATCTGAGAGAACCTGAAACCTAGATCAACGAGCTTTGCATACCCAATAAAAAAACAACCAAGGCACGCCAACAATACAAACAGAAACAAGTTTCAACTAACAAAAGGAGTGAGTTTCATGCCAGAATCAAAAACAGCAAAATAAATCCATATGCCAAAATCACAAAGGAAAAATAATGAAATGGAAAACCAAAACAGCATGTTCCCACCAAACTCCACCAGTCCTGTAGAAGAGTTCTACAAGGAGAACCCCCTAGAGATAATCCAGGACACAGAAGTTGAAAGAACAATTATAAACACAGTCAAGAATTCAATGAATTTAAAGAACACACAAACAAATCAAAGAACTAAAAGAAGATAGGGATAAACTGCTGACTGAATTCACAAAAGAGATGAGATAGAAACATTGACGAAAAGTCAGGCTGAAATGAAGAAGGAAGTGAAAAACATAATAAGCCAGTTTGAAACAACAGAAGAAAACCTCAGCAATAGAATGAATGGAACGGAAAATAGAATATCAACACTGGATGATAAAGTTGAAGAACTGGACCACTCAAGAAAAGAGTATGAATTTAAAAAAAAAACAGGAATGGAATATGCAGGCGATGTGGGACACCCTGAAAAGACCAAACCTATATATCATAGGCATAGAGAAAGGAGAAGAATTACAGGTTAATGGTAGTGACCAGATCTTAAACAGGATTATAGAAGAGAATTTCCCAAAATTAAGGAAAGACATCCCCATACAGATACAAGAAGCACATAGAACAGAAAAGAAACTCAACAGGGCATATCACAGCAAAAACACTAAATGGACAGAACGAAAAGAGACAATACCAAAAGCTTCAAAAGAAAATAACTCACATATAAAGGAAAATCCATCAGAAATACAGGTGACTTATCAATTCTAGTGATGACAGCCAGAAGAGCCTAAACCAAGATATTTCCAGTTCTAAATGACCTTAGATGTCAACCCAGAATAATTTACCCAGCAAAAATATCTATTATAGTTGAAGGGGAAAGAAAAATCTTCCATGACACAAATAGGCTGAAAGAATATATGTCCACAAAACCAGCCCTTTAAAGAGTACTTGAAGCAATACAAAGAATGGAGAAAGGAACAACTATACTCCAAGGGCAACAGAAAGAAATTAAATGAAGGTATAATTGTGGAAACTTCAAAATTAGACAACGAATGCAAACAGTAATCAAAATGATGGTAACCAATACACATCTTTCAATAATTACTTTAAGTATCAATGGACTGAACTCCCCAGTCAAAAGACACAGGCTAGATGAATGGATTAAGAAATGAAATCTATCTTTTTGTTGTCTGCAAGAAACCCATCTCACCTTCAAGGACAGGCACTACCTTTAGGTGAAAGGATAGAAGAGAATATTTCAAGTAAATGGCATTAAGAAACAAACAGGTGTTGCAATTCTAATATCTTACCAAATAGACTTCAAACTAAAACTAATAAGCGATAAAGAGGGTCACTTCATTCTAATCAAAGGAACAATTAACCAAGAGGATATTACAGTCATGAACATAAATGCACCAAATTCTGGTGCACCCAAATTCATAAAAACAACACTACAGGACTTTAAGACATAGATTAACCCCAACTCAGGAATAGTAGGAGACTTTAATACCCCACTGGTCAACTGGACAAAGAATAAACAGAGAAACATTTGCATTAAATGATACCATACATCAAATGGACCTAACAGACATCTTCTAAATATTCCACCCAAGCACCAAAGAACACACTTTCTATTCAGCACCCCATGAAACTTTCTTAAAAATTGACCATATATTGGTCAATTTTTAAGAAACAAAACAAACTTCAAGAAATACAAAAATACTAAAATAATTCCATGCATTCTATCAGACCACAATGCAATACAGTTTAAAATCAACTCCGAAAGAAGCCCTAGTAACTACACAAACTCATGTAGATTAAACACACTCCTGAATGATGAGTGGGTCCAAAGAGAAATTGAGAAAGAAATAAAAGTATTCCTGGAATTCAACAAAAAGGACAATACAACGCAACAAAATCTCCTGGACACATTAAAAGCAGGACCTGGACAGACATTTTCCCTGCCCAGAAGGAAATCTATCCCATGTGTTCCTTTGCTAATAAACTCTGCTTTCTCCTGATCAACCCTATTCATCATACGGCTACTTTTTATCTATCAAATCCCAAACCCAGCATAAGAGAAGAAATAAAATCAGAGCAGAAATTAATGAAATAGAAACAAAGAAAACAATACAAAGAATCAATGAATCTAAGAGCTGGTTCTTGAAAAAATAAACAAGATAGACAGACCTGTAGCCCAGTTAACCAAAAGAAAGAAAGAGCAAATCCAAATCAACAAAATCAGCAGAGACTAAAGGGAAACATCACAACAGACACCCAAAAGATCCAGAACATTATAAGGGAATACTTTAAAAACTTATACTCCATTAAATTTGAAAACCTAAAAGAAATGGATGGATATCTAAAATCATGGGAACCACAAAAATTAAATGAAGAAGTGATCAACAGTTTAAACAGACCCATAACATATAAGGAAATTGAAACAGTAATATGAAACCTCCCAACTTAAAAAAGCCCAGGCATGCCCAGATGGATTTACAGCAGCATTCTATCAGACATTTAAAGATCTCCAACCAAATTATTATACTTAAATTATTCAAAAAGACAGAAACAGAGGGAGAACTCCCAAATTCCTTCTAGGAAGCCAGCATCACTCTAATTCCAAAACCAGTAAAGACACAACCAAAAAAGAAAACTATAGACCCATATCCTTAATGAACATAGATGTAAAAATTCTCAACAAAATATTTGCAACTTGCATATAGATATACATAAAAAAAATCACTCACCATGATCAAGTAGGCTTTATTCCAGAGATTCAGGGATGATTCAATATATGCAAGTCAATAAACATCATAAACCATATAAATGGACTCAGAGACAAAAACCACATACTTATCTCCATAGATGCAGAAAAGGCCTTTGACAAAATTGAGCATGCATTCATGATAAAAGTTCTAAAGGGAATTGGATTGCAGGGAACATACTTCAACATGATTAAAGCTATACGCAACAAACCCACAGCCAACATCATTCTAAATGGAAAAATACTGGAAGCATTCCCATTAAAATCAGGAGCCAGACAAGGCTCTCCACTGTCTCCACTCCTTTTCAATATACTGCTTGAAACTCTGGCTAGAGCAATAAGACAAGAGGAGGAAATTAAAGGAGTACTACTTGGAAAAGAAGAGGTCAAATTATCCCTTTTTGCAGATGATATGATACCATATCTAAGAGATCCCAAAAATTTCACCAAAAAATTCCTAGAACTGATCAACACTTTCAGTAAAGTGGAAGGTTATAAAAGTAGCCTTTCTATATACTAATAACAAGCAATCAGAGAAAGAGTACAGGGAAACCTTCCCATTCACAATAACCTCAAAAAAAACATCTTGGAATAAACCTGACCAAAGACATTAAAGATCTCTACAACAAAAATTTTAAATCTTTAAAGAAAGAGATTGTGGAACACACCAGAAGATGGAAGGACCTCCTATGCTCATGGATTAGAAGAATTAATATTGTGAAAACGACCATCCTATCAAAAGCAATATATAGATTCAATGCAGTCCCAATAAAAACCCCCATGACATACTTCACAGAATTAGATTAAAAATCCTTAAATTCATATGGAAGCACAAAAGACCCCGGATAGCCAAAGCAGCCCTGAGCACAAAGAGCAACACTGGGGAGCTTACTATACCAGATCTCAAACTATATTACAGAGCTATAGTCATAAAAACAGCATGGTACTAGCACAAAAACAGACACACAGATCAATGGGACATAATTGAAGACCCAAACCTGAGTACGTGCAATTTCAGCCACCTGATATTTGACAAAGGTGCCAAGAACACACAGTAGAGGAAAGACAGCATCTTTAACAAATGGTGCTGGCAATACTACAATACATTCACCTGTAGAAGAATGAAACTAGATCCTTATCTTTCACCTTGCACAAAAGTGAACTCCAAATGGATCAAAGACTTCAATGTGAAACTGGAAACCCTGAAAATATTAGAAAAAAACATTGGCAGTAACTAACAAGATATAGGCATGGGAAAGGACTTTCTAAATCAGGCACCCGTTGCTCAGGATTAAGGTCAAGAATCAACTAGTGGGACCTCATAAAACTAAAAAGCTTCTGCACAGCAAAAGAAACAATCAAGAAACTGAAGGGAAAACCCACAGAATGTGAAAAAATCTTTACCAGTGACACATTTGACAGAGTTTTAACATCCAGAATATATAAAAAACTCGAAAGACAGTACCAAGAAAACAAATGACCTCATTAAAAGATGGGCTAAATATTTAAACAGAGAGCTCTCAAAGGAAGAAATAAAGATGGCTAAGAAACATTGTAAAAAGTGTTCAACATTATTAGTAATTAGGGAAATGCAAATTAAAACCACCTTAAGGTTTCGCCTTACCCCAGTCAGGCTGTCTAGGATCAAGAAAACAAACAATAACAAACTCTGGAGATGATATAGAGAAAGAGGAATGCTCATTCACTGCTGGTGGGATTACAAACTCATGAAACCCCTATGGAAAGCAGTATGGAGAACTCTTAAGAAAGTAAAAACGAACCTACCATATGACCCAGTTAAACCACTCCTTGGCATGTGCCCAAAGGACTCATCCTGTTTCAGAGACACTTATAGAACCATGTTTGTTGCTGCTCTTTTCACAATAGCTAAGAGATGGAAGCAACCTAAATGTTGCTCAACTGATGAGTGCTTAAAAATATGGTACATTTGAACAATGGAGTTCTACTTAGCAGTAAAGAAAGATGAAATTTGCAGGTAAATGATGGATCTAGAAACCGTTATACTAAGTGAAATAACACAGACTCAGAAAAACAAAAAACATATGGTCTCCCTCTTTTATGGATCCTAGCATCAAATCCTTAAAAACAAGAATCCCAGTCACCACCCATCAAAGTAGCTCCTTTTTCAATAGAGAAATTATTACAGAGTTACACCATGATCACACATAGAGATCTAGCTCCTTTTTCAATAGAGAAATTATTACAGAGTTACACCATGATCACACAGAGATCATCTGTGAATTGCCCAAGCCTAAGTGGCACATGTAGGATGCAACCTCTACACCTAAGACTCATAGAACATAGAACAAGGGATGAAGAGAACACGAATGCATCTTTCTATTCTCATCAATGAACTTCCCTCATGCAACAGAGGACCAGGAACACAAATGGCCAAAACACAGAGAATAAGAGTCTTCAGAGTGTAGGTTCTTGGACAGGACTCCTATATTGAGGTCCACCCACCCAGGGCTCAGGGACCATTGCGAAACAGGGGGCAGAAAGATTGTAAGAGTCAGGGAGGAGGTGTGTGACTATACGGAAATAGTCCTACAGGCGCCTGGGACCCTTTTTTTTTGTATGAGACAAACCTACAGCAATGGTGTCAGCATGCACAAGACCCACGCAAACTTAGACAGACAAAAACCCAGCACAGAACTGTGTAAATGAAAAGCAGGCCCCAATATTAGTCAAAGAATTATTGGCAGCTGATTACTGCTGGGTGAGGAAGAGCAGATCTTGAAGGGAGAGAAGCTGGATAGGCTGACTAAACCCTGGTGGATGAACTTGCACTGAGGGACATCTTGAGACACTAACTTTACATAATAAGCCTTAGCACAAATAACAGAATGTATGAACTCCAGTGGGTGGGGGCTATGGGAGGTGCTAAAGGGGAAGAGGAAAGGGGGTGTAAAGAGGATTTGATGTTTGATGTGTGAAATACACAAAAATTCAATAAAAATAAAATATTTTAATAAAAGAATGATAGGATCTAAAAATGACAAAGCTAAAAATCACCAACTATTATTACCCTGAGTCCTTTAAAGATTGAAAGTATTTATATTACGTTTCTTCCCACCCCATCATATGCGTTTGATTATAAATACATCAGATTTCCGCTAATTTCAATGTGTTATTTTTTAACAGAAATGTTTAGTCCATCTGTTTCCATGGGAAGATAGAGGATTACATGGCTCACTTGTCCCTGCATCTCCCTTCTAGCGTGGTTAACAACCAGGGAAACAGCAAGAATCATGAAAGGACTGAACAATGAGATGATGTGATGGCTAAGCCCTCAAGCCCTGAGGAGTGGCCTAATGGGGCAAGACGGGCCCTCTGTGCACAGGGGCTAAACGTTTGCCCTCCCAAATGTGAAGCTCATGAGTACTGTCATTAACAAGTGTTTCAAAGAGGATACTTGACATAGGTCTTTGAAGTCTTGTATAAACATGTTTAAGACCCTGGAGCAGAAATGTTATACATATTGTCCAGAAGACAAATGGTCTCCTGGGGTACGGCAGAAGCAGAGGGTTCTGACACCATATCCTCCCAGTGAAACCATAATCTGACAGGACTACCAGACACCATTAATACACACAGAAGATGATTCACTATGGATCAAAGCAGGAGGAGATGCCAGAAATTGAAAGAAACACCAAGTGTGCCACAGAGTAGAGGGGCTACTTCAGCTACTGTCTACAGGGCAGGAAAAAACCGAGTCTCAAGCTGGCCATGACCCTGACCTAACCTGGTTTTGTTGGCTAAGCAGGAAGAATGAACTGGGGGAACTATGGCCATGGTCCAGAAAGAGGTAAAGGAAGTGGGAAAAGTTGGAACTTAACTGATATAGAAATTAAATGGATGCAATGTCCCCAAGCAAACAGTATGCACAGCACAAGATTTCCCTGCATGTGACACAGACCCATGGTACAGAGTATGTAGTCTATACATTTAAGAGTCTAAGATGATTCTTAACATCCATATTCCCCTCCTTAGCAGAGCACCAGCCATGAGTCTCTGTCGCAGGCAAGACTAAGGCAAAAGCCAAAGAAGATAATCTGAAAAACTCACAGAGGAATACATTCACACTAGAAGAAAAAAATCGAAAGATGTCTGCTTGATGTTGTTCTTCAAAATTGCTTTTTAAGGAAAATCCCTTCATTCAGACATCTGGAGATTAGATTAAACTGAATAAATGAATAAGGAAAGTATAAAAAACAAAAGTTTAATGAGAATATGGCAAGAAGGAAGGGATTCCAGCACCTATCTGATATGGGCCCTGGAAGAGCAAAGCAAGATGAGGCAGAAAATGCCTTATCTTCATGTTCCATTCCCACACAGGCAACAGCTTCACTTGAGCAGTGACTGTGTCAAGTGAACAAACACTACAAACTAGAGAAATAAAAATGCAAATAAAAAGAAAGCAGAAGGACTAGAGAGATGGCTCTGGAGTTAAGAGTAATGACTTCTAGATGACCCAGGTTCAGTTCCCAGCAACCACATGGTAGCTAACAACTGTCTGTAACTCCAGTTCCAGTAGAGCCTATGCCATCTTCTGGCCTCCCGGGGCACTACAGGCACATGTGCACTTACATGTATGCAAGCAAAACACTCATACATATAAAATAAAAATAAATATTTTTCTAATTTAAAAAGGGGAACATAAGATGACAAAATAAAATAAGTGCCAATTTTAGAGCTTGCAGAAATTTAGCCAAAAATCTAAAAGTTCATAATTTTATGTTAAGTAAATTACTTAACTTTGAAAGAAAACATTTAAAAAGCTTAGTATATAAAACCAGAAGCTGGGGACAGAGCACAGTGTCAAAGCCTTTCAGCCTCTGCTGTACCTGAAAATCTGTCTTGAGTTGTGGAGATGAAGCAGAACTGGGATTGTGTCTCTGTGTCTTTTGCAAGGCTGGACTTTACCTTCTGATGGCACTCCTATATATAAAAGGCCATGACAGAAGGGAGATTTTGCTTTTTGCCTGTTTGCTTTCTCTCTCACTGGCAAGTTCATCTTGTTGCTGTGGCATTCCTTCACTGATAGTAGAACAAACTTCTTCAGATTCCAATGTAGACTTACAACTAGCAGACTTCCGGGCCTTCAGTGCTAGATTGGAACCACTGAGACACCCAGCCTTAAGTACTGAGGAACTACTGGATTCTCAGCTTCACCACTGTAATGTAGCCATTGTTGCATTACTTGGACTCTATCCTATAAGCCAATATAATAAATTCCAAAATGCATCTCCTTACGTCATGCTTAACTTCCAAATGAAAACAATATCAAGGTCATAATTCTGCCTAACATGATATAAAACTATCCAACTATCCCATGTACTATTGCATACTCATTAGATATTTTAGAATAAATTTAGGTTATTATCTCATAACCTAAATATGATAATATAGATTTATAACACTTAACCACAAAACACTTATCTCAATAATACATTTTTTAGAAAAGGAAACAAAACAAAAATAACTGCTTAATATGTGTATATGTCAATATCTCTACATGAGGCCATGAGTACAGCTAAAGGCTACATAACAAGAAACGGTGCCAGACAGTAGAAACCTTCCTTAGCGTTATTGGCCAGGGTAGTGCAAGAGACTCCCATATTTACACAGATAGCCACAGTCCTTGATTGCCTCCCAGAACTAGATGGTAAGACCCTATTGCTAAAGACAGGACATACTTTGGGCACAAGATTTGGAACAACAGAGCTAGAACTAACTGGAAGCCACTTCCCCTGAAGGGGGAGCTTTGAAGAGCACTACAAAAGATGTCAAGGGAGAGCATCAATCAATGGTCCAACCCCAGCTTCAAGGCCTCAAAACTACCTCAGTGACCAGAACTGCAAACGACATTGGTGCAGTAGTGGCACTTTTATCTTGGGGTAATCAACAGCTACCTAATTAGACTTAAAGTCCACTCAATGGGAGGAAACTCACATGTGGTACTGTAAACCTAGCCAAATACATGTAGCTTGAGAGGCCATAGATCTTAGAGAAAACTCCAAGGCTGTCACATCCCTAGACAAATGTAATTTCTTACTATGTGCAAAATATGAACACTTAAATTTACAGATAATCATCATCCATAGAAAAACTTCTTTTTCAAGAAACAGAGATAATTACAGAGTTCCACAACCGGTCATACACAGAGATTGTCTGTGAACTGCCCAAGTCTAAGTAGCACATCTTGGACACAACCTCTACACCTAAGGCTCATAGAACATATAACAAGGGATGAAGAGAACACTAATACATCTTTCAACTCTCATCAATGAAGCGTCCTCATGCAACAGAGGGCCAGGAACACAAAAAGCTACAAATGGCCAAAATGCAAGATAATGTCTTCAGAATTTGGGTTCTTAGACAGGACTCCTATATTAAAATACACCCACCCAGGGCTCCAGGACCATTGCAGAAGGAGTGGAAAGAGTGTAAGAGCCATGGAGGAGGTACATGACCATATGAAAATAGTCCTACAGGCACCTGGGACCCTTCTCATACAAACCTACAACAATGGTGTCTGCATGCACACGACCCATGCAAACTTAAGCAGACAAAAACCCAGCACATGGACTCTTAAGAAATTATATTGGCCCCTTTAATCTTTGGTTATAGTTTCCTTTTGGGTGTTTAAGGCCATACAGTTGGTCCAGATAAACCGATTTATTTTTACTCTTAAGGTCATTTGAGGATCTGTTCCTCAGGGGTTACATGGGCTTGGGAGGAGACCCTGGCTCCTTTCTTTTACCAGTTCTGCCTATGTGAAGATAAGTCAAAGATCCTGCTCAACCATGGTTGGCTTCGCTTGGAAGCATGGATGAAATAATTCCTCTGTGTTGACCTTCCTCTTTGTAGACTAGATACTGGTTCAAGTCCATCTGGTGGGGTCTCCTTGGCCTCCTTGATCAAGAGGACAGGTGACCCATCACCATTATAGGACATTTTGAGAGATGCTCATAGTTCCCTGGAACTAGTCGACCTAGGAGGACAAGGAGCAAAAAGTGTCCTTTATGTCCCTCTGACCAAATTATTATAGGCCTGTGGAAATGAACAGCAGGCCCCAATCTTAGTCAAAGAATTATTGGCAGCTGGTTACTGCTGGGTGAAGAAGGACTGATCTTCTTAAAAAGAGGGACTCTATATAAGCTGACTGGATCCCAGTGGATGAGCTTGCACTAAGGTATATCTTAGGACACTAACTTTACATGATAGGCCTTAAACACAAATGACAGAATGTATGATCTCCAGTGGAGGGTGCTATGGAAGTGCGACAAAGGGGTATAAAGATAATTTTCTGTATGAAATACACAAAAATTCAATAAAAAATTTTAAAGATGTATGTGTATGTATGCATAAACATGTTCTTAACAAGTTAGGACAGAAACACTCATGTCAATTACAACTGTCCTTTCTGCAATTGGTCACATGGCCTTGCTGATATATATATCTGCTTTCCTCTACTACCCATTGTATATTCCTGCTGTGCCTCCCCAGACAACACAGAGCACATTTTCCTCAACTGTCCTCAACTCCACCGCAATGTCTTCACACTCCAAACTATTCAGAAGTTTGACAAGTTTTCTTTACAGCTCTCTCTCTCTCCTCTCCTCTCTCTCTTCTCCCCCCCGCCGTGTGTGTGTGTGTGTGTGTGTGTGTGTGTGTAATTGCTAGAAGGAAATTCACAGAAGATTGTGTGATTCTTCAAAAGCACATACAAAGAGGACTTTCAGAACACACCACCTGGTGACTCCAAGTGTCCAAGCTCTGTCTAGATGCACACACCCTGCATACCTAATTCACTGTTCCCAAAGTCTTATTCAGCTTTGGGTCTAAGTTTTAACAAATTCCAGAGACTGAATCTCATGACCAGGGATGGTGTGTGAACTGCTTGTTACTCTAGGGTCCATTTTCTGAGAATTTTTGCTTAAACTAAAATTATTTCCATGATATACCAACTTAGATTCCTTCCTTATAGACCCAAGAATGTTATAACTGGATCAAAATAGCTCTATTTTTAGTCTTTTTGATGAACTTCCATTTTAATTTCCATAGTGGTTGGACACATTTACACTTCTACCAGTAGTGTGTACGGGCTGCTTTCATACCATGTCCTCTTGTTAATAGTGGGGGTAGGGTTCATGCCACAACACACATGTGGCAGTCAGAGGACAACTTTCAGGAGTCAGTTCTCTCTTCCACCTTGTGAAGGCAGGGTCTCCACTCCTGTTTCTGCCGCCATACCACATACTCCAAGACAGTTGGTCCTCTAGCATGCAGACACTTCTGTCTCCATCCCCCATCTTCAAGGGGAGTGTTGAGCTTACAAGCAGATTCAATGATAATCATTTTGATTGGGTATGATCCTAGTGTAGATTTTTTGCTTGTTTTTTTATATTTCTTTGGGGTTTTTTGAGACACAGTTAGACTTGGATCACTATGTAGTCCAGGCTGACCTTAACTTTCATATTTTGGTGCCTCTACCACCTGAGTCTGGGATTATAGGAACATGCCACCACATCTGGTTTCAATGTAGTTTTGATTTGCATTTTTTGATGGCAAAGATATTGAACATAAATTAGTATGTGCTAATTTTTAAAACGATGAAGAATAAATAAAAATGCTTTTTCTTAACTGCGTCTCTAAAAACAGACATTTCAGTTGAGTTGCATATTGGTTATTTTCTATTGTTATGATAAAACACCATGACCAAAAGCAATTTATGGAAGAGTTAATTTTGGTTTAGTGTTCCAGAAGGATAATTATCATGAGGGGCAGGGGAGGCATGGCCAGCAAATAGCATGGTAGAAGGATGCTGAGAGCTTACATCTTAAATTACAAATGCAAAGCAGAGAGAGAGAGAGAGAGAACTGGAATTGGGGTGAGGCTATGAACTCTCAAGGCCATCCCCCAATGACATACTTCCTCCAGTAAGCATACACCTCCTAAAGATTCCATTATCTCCCTAAATAGCACTACGAATGGCACCAAGTGTTCAAATAATTGAGAGGGGCATTTCCCATTCAAACCACTACAAGCTGGTTTCTGACCTTATGTGAGGCAAGTCACACATACACACACACACACACACACACACACACATCTTATGCCTACTGGGATCCTCCTCTCAACTCCTGATGACTGTATTCACACCTGGACTCCCCCAAGTGTGTGTTCAGCCCTCCCTATCTCTCACCAATGTGAGCAAGAGTCCCTAGTCTGATAACGACCTCTGGAGAAATTTACAGCTGTCCAAACAATGGTTAACTTGGTTCTGTTGCTCATGGTTGTGCCAAGTGAGATAAGGATCCTGACTAGCCTGGGTGGTAGATTTGGCTGGTCATAATGATTCAGTGTTGTAATTTTGTTATTTTCTAAAATATAACAATCCCACAATTCCAACTTTTGATACTTGTTTTGTTTCAGTTTATTGATGTGTTTTCAGAAGACTGATTTAAAAAGGAATTTTTTTTTTGGTCTTTTTGAGACAGGGTCTCCCTGTAGCCACAGCTGGCCTGGATTCACTATGGAGACCAGGCTGGCCTTGAATTCACAGAGATCCACCTGCCTCTGCCTCCTGAGTGCTGGGATTAAAGGCATGTACCACCATTTTAACAATGTTTAATAATTAACATTCACTTATCTATGAATCTGAACTCATGCCTACACATATTCTAAGTTTTTAGAGCTAATTGGACAGAATTCCACATCAATTATATCAATTTATAGATTTCTTGGTGTATATTTTCATGTTCCTATTTACTAAAGGTTTTTCCTACTCATCGGGATTATAAGTGCTCCCTTAGAATACAAGTGTTGATGCACCCAGCATTTATTACAGGAGGAAGGAAGTAGGATCCTGGCTACAGAAATGCTTGGCACAGACCACCATCCTGGCATATTCTCCCCAGCTAACATGAGAACATATCTTTCAGGGATAGGTAGAAACTGACAATCACTGTTGTCTTTCTAATGACTTTGGGCATTTTCTTTAATGTTTAGTGGAATGTGCACTTCTGTTTTCTTTTTTATTGTCGATGAGAATAAAAGAGGTTTGATTCTAATGCCATATGAATGAATTTTTGAAAACTCACTCAGCCTCAGGAGTGTCTCCAAAACATATCACAGCCCCCGCCAGAGTTGCCAAAAAACTAATGAAATCACCCAGTTTATGTCCTCAGAAAGAGGGTCACAACAGTTTGTTTATAAACGACCCACTTAAACTGGGAAAGTGGTGCGGAGTTATTTCCTCATGTAAATTACATGAGGTTCCAGCTGCACAGCTGTTCTGTGATGAGAGTAGAGACTCGGTCCTTCTGGAACATCTCGTGGTGCCCAATCATCTTGCTGCCAGCCTCAGCTCTCTGTACACTCTCAACAAACTCATCTCTCTGAAGCCATTCAGTGTTGGCTGATTCTCCCAGAACATCCCAGAGGCCTGCACCATGGCAGGTCCTCAGACAGGTATGGAGAAGGAAGGACAAATAGGCTGGCGCTGTTTCCATATCCCAGCTGGACTGTGCTGCTAGCCTCAGCTCTCTGCACCCTCTCAATAAGCCCATCTCTCTGAAATCATCCAGTGCTCTGCCTGAATGGAGCCACGAAGCTAGGAAATCAGACTCAGGTGTGAGTCCCAACCACTTCAAGGAACTTGTAGTCACCAACTCACATAAGCTTACATTTCTAAGGAAGGCTCTTCCAAGGAGGCACACAGCCTTGAAATTTACTTGGAATAATGAAATAGACATTTGCAGTATACATAGTGAAAATTACAAAAGCTACTCGTTAAGAAATTTATTTTAAATGGGCCTCACCATGTGCACAGTCATGCCGGCTCCCTGTGGGCTTTCTATGCACACAGCCCCAACTCAGCAGGTAAGAAACATCTGAATTAGTCTGAACTCTCTGGGTTTTTCAAAGCACCTGCTTTAACCACCATTAAAAAGATATGCAGATATCTGTATTCCAGTCTTGGCATAAACAGCACCGATGGCTTCACCTGCAGGGCTCCAACCCCTTGTTGTTCAGCAGGGTGGGAGGCTTTGGTGGTGTCATAGGGTCTAGTTTGGTGATGGGAAACTAAGTACGCTGTATTTACCAGCAGCTGCCTTCCAAACTGATTTTCCCTGCTCAGGCCATCACTGAGGACCCCAGCTTCACACTCCACATTTATCAAAGGTACCTTGCTGACCTCTGGAAAGTTTTCAACTCTCATACTAGAGGTTTCAATCACAATTATTATCTCAAGATATACTCCTGTGGTTGCAGGTGACTCTAGACTTCACTATTTATGGCAATGCAATTTACTGTACCACTGTGCACAATCAGTTTATTGCATCTACAACTCACACTATTGCTGGTGCCAGCCGGCCAAAACGGACAGTACCTGAAAGGGGGAGTGAGGATTGAAAGAAAGAAAAGGAGACAGAAAAGATGCTTGGGAGGGCTCACAGTGAATACTGCAGCCCCGATTTATTTCAGTTCTGCCTTTTTATACAGAAGAAGTCAATTAGTC
>NW_008340356.1:1347660-1358132 GCF_000622305.1 Nannospalax galili | reverse complement strand
TTTCCCCACCTGTATCTGAGGGTCAGGGAGCGGTCAGATCAAAGGCTTCCACTATTGCCTCAAGGTCAGGTGTTGTGAGGCTCTCCATATAAACATATTCCTCCTGATAAGGCAGATTAGATACTGATGTGCATAACACAAACTCAGTAAACAAGCCTGACACAGCTCAATGATTAGCAGCTCCCGACACACTATAAACAAAAGTTCAAGTTTAAATTAATGATTTTATGTGAACATTGATGGGTTGTGTTGACCTCTTATCTGCCAGGCTTGCCTCGCTCATGTACCTTCCATAAATCCTTTTATAAATGGCCTCATGCTGTCTATTTTACCTTCTAAGCCATAGCACAGACAGGTAAAAATCACTGCCCAGGTTGCTCTGTGAGTATGTAAATTGGCAATGCTTAAACCAGGCAGCCTGATATGGCCAAGTTCTCTCTCTCCTTCCTGATTTCCCCAGCAAATCTGGACACTCTAGTAGGATACGACTCACCCCACACTACTGTTCTTCCTACGCTGTGCCATTGATCACTCAGCTTCTCTACAAAGGCCTCCACAAAATAACCTCTGTTCCTACTTTATGACCGCAGTGCCCAACTTCCACCATCTGACAGGGCCAGAGCACCTCTACTCTGAGCTGGGACTAGCAGGGCACCACAAGGTCTCCTGCACTGACCTTCGAGGAGCAATGCTGGGCCTGGTCCTTTCTGCTTCCCAGCAATGACTGTGGGTGCCTTCCACCAAGCTCAGCAGGAATAATATGTGAATGAAGACCTGGGCTTCCTATGACAATGTTTAAAGGTAAACTATCTTTGTGCAAATAATCCAGTCTGGAGACCATTGTGCCTGTCCTGACAGAGTATTCTTCTATGCAACAAAAAACAGTTGTTTTATTTGGTTTAGTAGTGCCCACAGTAGACCACCCTGAAGGTACTGACTGTGTATTCGTGTCCACAGGGTAAATGATGTGCTGCATGCTATGCACAGTGCTGACCTCAGGTGCTCCTTCCTGTAGAGTTTCGTAGACCTGTATGAAGTCACGCATAGCCACACATCACAGGTGTGGTATGTCATCACCAGGAGGCAGCTCTGAGGCAGCATTTAGGTATGACCCACAAGAACATGCCATTCTAGGAAACAAACTAGGTAAATCAAGTTGAGAGGTTCATGTTGGAGCTAGCACCTGATATCTTAAGTATGAGGTCAGAGGCTACACTCCCATACCTGAGGCTCTCCAGGTTCTGACACCATGGATACCAAAGGACACACCCAGCACTTCCTATCAGATCTGGAAAGCAGGTAAGAAGAGATGATACAGGATAGGGTAAGATGGGGCATGAAGAGAAAAAAGGGTTCAAGAGACAAGGGGTGGCCAAGATGAGATGTGAACACACAGAAGACAGGGGTGGGTGAATCAACAGAGGTGTCCCCAACTGTAGGGTGTGTGCCCAGGAAATGCAGGCAGGCTCCCCAAGGTACTGGAGAAAGAAAGCACCCATGGCAGCAAGCAAGACTGTGGGGAGCAGAAACAAGCTCTTTCCTTGAATGTGGCTCATAGGGCAAGAATATCAGTGTTGATGCATGAACTGCATGTGTTCCACCAGAGCAGGGCACATGTCCCCCTGTGGTGATGAGGTCACAAAAGGGATTAAATGAACAGGAGAGTAGCCCACTGTCTGCTCTCACCCTGGGGTTTCTGCAAACCCTGTAGTTGTGAGTACCACAAGGGTCTGGTTCACACAGGAAGAGCTCACTTTTGGTATCCCTTGTGCAGGCAAATGAAGGGGTGGGAGTGAGAATAGGAGATTGGAAAGGTAGGGGTCAAGGCTGCAGGTCCCTAGCAACCTATCACAGAGCTCAGCAGAAGATTCTTGTTCACACGTTTTCCAGCAATACCTTAACTTCAGTGTCTGCCCCAGTTACTGTACACTGTGAATTGCAGTTTACAGCAGACTCGGCTGAAGTAAGTGCTCTAATACATTGGCTTGGAAATATACAGTAATAGGTATTTTATAAAAATGACAAAAATTCTTTCCCTAATGCCAGGGATAACTAAGAATTTTCAGAAAGAAAAATAGGAATATTTCCTGTATAAATAATAGATAAAGAGTAACAAAGAATAAGTGAACATAATCCAGCAGTCATACCCTCAGGGGCAATAAAATCCCAAAACACGCAATCTGTGTAGCAAGATCCATTAGGCAGGAAGCTTGTGAGCCAGACATTGTCCTGCTCTGAGGGGAGGGAAGCCTAGAGTTTGATACCACAGATAAGAAACTGCTGAAGGGAAGAGCTTCAAAGCTCATCCTTCTTATCACATTAGGATGAGCAGGCTTGGCTCAGATGAGTTCCCTCAACCTAGGAGTCACAAGGAGGTGGCCTGTGCGAGGTCACCATGAAGATCAGCAGAGCAAGGTATGGCATGGCTGGTGTCTACCCACTACATCAGCAGTGGAACCTGTGATCTCTGTATGGAAAGGTTCACCCAGGAAACCTCAGAATCTAAACCTACTAGACTAAATTCATACATAGCTATTTTCTGTAAAAGTTACTATCTTATTGTAGAGTAAAAAGTAAGTCTTTAAAAAGTAAGACTAGGTTTTAAAAGTCATTCAAACTGAAATCACAGCAGCATTATGAACCATACACAATGAGAAAAAAATGGGTAATTTAAATTAAAATTACTGAGCATTTTGCTACAGTTTTTGTCTAATATTGATAACTGTAAGTCTAACACCAGGAACTGTGACTAATTAGCTCCATCTGCAGCCAGGACAGTGCTCTAGCTATGCCTTTAACATACTGCCCTCTAAATGGAAAATGAACCTCCTAAAGAATATGTATTATTTTTCCACAAGGCAGGTCATAGTTGAGGTCTGTTAGTTTAGGAGGGATACGTAAGATAGTCTGGTGTAAAATGCTATGCTGCCCCACCCTCTGCAACAGCGGTTATCACATAGATGTGTTGTTAGACTAATTCAGAAAGGTGAACGAACCAGAGAAGAGATGACCATCACATTTTCTGCCTTTTCCAACGTATTATCCATGTGCCGTTTTGTAATGGTGTTTCCACATGTTTTCCCAACTCTCTAAGATGATGCATGTAGACATGCCTTAATCTCCTTCATCTGTGTCCAGATTGTTAACTGCTACTAACCCCATTGTTTGTACTTCCATGGGCAATGTTAGACTGGATGTGATTAGCCCATTTTTATTCATGTGCTTTCTTTAAAAAATACCCTTAATAGGAAAGACACAAAGAGTTACACCACACATCCTCTGTTAAATAGTGCAGTTGTTGTAGTAACTTGCTGACATTTTGAGAATGGCAGTGTTATCTGGTTATATATCGGTACTTGGAACACTCAGGGGCCTCCAACTGTGGATAAATAAGGCCCATTTATGTTGAGCACATTGGTCACTTTATGAAAAATAAGTGCTTCATATGTGTTCGAGAAGACTGGAATGTGGTATTAGTATACTTCTTTTCATAGATCAAATTTATGACTACTTTTCAAAACAAGTTTGTGCAATTTTGTAACTTACTGAGCATGCTCATTGATACTCTTTCTCCTTTTGGTCCCAAACAGATGTCAAGAAACAATCAAATCAAAATAAATTAGTTTCAGGAAAGTTCTGAGAGGCAAGAAATAGATAAGGTGCCATCAGCATACCACAAACTCTGAGTCTCTCCCAACTGAGGCAAGGTTGCACAGCAGGGGTCCCCAACAGGTAGGCCTTTCAAGAGATAGCTATGAGGCAGGGCTGGTGGAGGGGGGAGAGAGTAGGAACAGGGTTCTACTCACAGAGAAAACAGAAAAACCAAATGAGAATGTTGTCCTTTTTATGCGTTCAGGCATTCAGACTAGACAAGCCTTGCCAGGCTCCCTTCCCAAAAAAAGTGTATAGCAGCTTTTCCTGAAGCCAAAGAAGAAAGTTAGTGGCAGGCCTGGGGCCTGAGAGGGTCTGAAACCCTGTCACTACTGGGGAGTGGCAGGATGCTGGGCTGGTGGGGTAGGTGGGATAGGCTGGGCAGAACAGGGGCTGGTTCCCCATCTTAGAAGAAGGTGATGACCTCGTTCTTCCAGCAGGTCAGGCTCAGGAGCCTACCCACAGTGGTGTCCCTGTGCCCTGGCACTCATACCCATCCTACATCACAGTGGAGAAGCTAAGTACAGAGCTAAGCCACCCTACCTCCACTGTCTGCGATTTTAGTGAGGCCTAAGCGGGTGGGGTTTGAATTGGCACTGACGAATGCCCTGCTGTTTCTCTCTTATCTGCTAGTGTTAGTGAGCTCAAGGGGACCTGGAACTTCACCCTCATTTGGAGGCAATAAGTAGCAAAATGAGAGCCCATTTATTCTGGGGTGTCACATGGCTCCCGTGGGAGGCAGGACATATATATCCATTTGGCCCTTGCTGTCCATCCACAAGGGCACTGCCCACTAAAGAGAGGAGATAAACAAAATCCGGAGTCTCGTAATACATGAAATTCCAGGATACAGTAAAATCACTCATCATGTCAAAAAGCAACAAAATTATAACGTGAGAGAATGTATGGATCCTGATGTAGAAATGACTGAGTAAAGTTAGAATTCACAGACAAGGACTAAGTATGTTACTTTCTGGTTGCCTTCACCAAAGCAACTTAGAAGAGAAAGGGTTTATTTTAGCTCACAGTTCCAGTAGGAATGTACTGTACCATGGGGGCAGGGAGGCTTGGCAGCTAGGACATGCCACCAGACTGACAGTCAGGGAACAGAGAGATCACATTTCATCTTCACATAAGAAACAGAGAAAGAGAACCATAAGTGGGGTCAGGCTACAAACCTTCAAAATCTGCCCTCAGCAGCGTTCTTCCTTCAGCAAAGTTCTATCTCCTAAAGGTTCTATGACCTTCCCAAACAATGCCAGCAACTGGGGACCTAGAGTTCAAACACATAAGCCTATGGGGATGTTTTCATTCAAACTACCACAGACTGAAAATAGCAATATAAACAAGCTTTGGTAAAGATTTATGGATCGCTTGAAACAAGTGAAGAAATCTAGAAATTTTTAGTGAAGAACTAGAAGAGATTATTTGGACATCACATGAGATGATGTAATAATTTCAATTAATCTTTGTAAAAATGGTTCAAGGACAACTCATTGAAGCATAGCCTTTTCAACAAATTGTACCAGAGCAAAAAAAGATCTAAATCACACACCTTCAAATTTTTAATTCAAATTGGATCATGAACTTATATGTAATATACAAAATTACAATGTTCTTGCAAAAAGAAAAGACAATCAGGGCTGGAGAGATGGCTTGATGGTTAAGGGTACTGGCTGCTCTTACAGAGAACCTATAAGAGCTGATGCTGATTCAATTCCCAGCATCCACATGGTGGCTAACAACCATCCATAACTCCAGTTCCAGGGGAATTTGACACCCTCTTCCTACCTTCTCAGACATTGCACAACACAGATGCACTTACATACATGCAGTCAATACACTCATACACATAAAATAAAAATAATAAAATATTAAATAAAAGAGTAGACAATTAATATTTAAGTGGAAAAACAAGTTTTCGGATGACACCAAAAACATATTCCATAAAAATGGAAATTAATAAATTGGACTTTGTGATCGTTAATCCCAGCTGTCAATTTTATGAGATTAGAATCACCTGGAAGAGAGGCCCCTGACTATACCTGTGGAGGGTTATATTTATTTGGCTAACTGAGTTTGAAAGACCCACTCAACGGATGGCAACATTCCCTGGGCTGCAGTCCTGGACTGTACAGAACACAGAAAGCTAAGTGGGCACTAGCATTCACTGCTCTCTGCTTCTTGACTGTGGATGCAATGTGACCAGCCACCTTGAGCTCCTGCTCCTATGTGTGTGCCCCATTATGATGGACTGTAACCTCAAACTGTGAGCCAAAATAAGTCCTTTGTTTCTTAAATCGCTTTTGTCAGAGTGTTTTATCACAGAGACAAGAAAAATAATTAAGAAAACTGCATAAAAATTCAAACCCTTTGATCTTGCAAAGATTCTGTTGAAAGTATGAAAATACAGCTATTGATGGGAATAACCTTGAAGATCACATATTTCACTATGGTGGAACCCATATTCTATACAAAGTACTATAACATACAAAGTACTCTCAAAAATCAACAAGAAAAAAACATATGATCTGATTAAGAAAATGGACAAGATCCTCGGAAAGATATTTCTCTGATCAGGGTTTGCCAATAACAAAGAGCTCATGACATGATATGCAATATCTCAGGCAGTCATTAGAGAAATGTAAATTAAAACCTCAATCAGATGTCACTGAACACCTATCAGATTGCCCCAAACTAAAACAATAGCAGTCCGAAACACTGAAGAGACAGAAACATGGGGATGCTCATGCAATGCTGTTGGGAATGCAGAGTGGCATTCTGAAGAGAGTGTGGGTTAGGGTCCCCACGACCCAGGCACTGGGTACTTGGACATTTATTTCAGGGGAATAAAAGTGTTCACATAACAACTAGTACATGGATGAATTCTAGTAGTACAGCTATTCTTAACAGTCTCATACTGAAACAGTCCTGATATCCTTTAACTTGAGAATAGTTAGGCTAAGGCATATTCATTATAGAACCATATTCAGTGAGAAAACTACTGATATAAAAACCTGGGTGAAATCTGGACGGAACTATCTTCGTGTTTGTGTGTGTGTGCGTGTGTGTGTGTGTGTGTGTTCATATGTGTGTAGGGAGTGCATGTGGAGGCCAGAGATTGGCATCAAGTGTCTTCCTGAATCAATTTTCCTCCTTATTTTTGAGACGAAGTTTCTCACTGAACCTGAAGTTCACTGATTTGGCTAGATTAGCTAGTCATCCAGCCCCAGGTATCCTGTCTCTACTTCCCCAGCACTAGGGTAGGCACGCATCATCCCGCTTGGAGCTTACATGAATATGGCAGATAAAATTCAAGTCTTCATGCTTATACAGCAAGTACTTCATTGACTGAGCATCTTCCCAGTAGAGAAGAGAATGATCTTGAGTGAAGTAAAACCTCAAAGGTCACATACTTCATGAATGTTCATATTGTTCTTGAAACAAGTTACAGAACATGCTTCATATATATGTTATAGTATAACATTGTCTATTATGTATATATAATTATATATTATACTACATGTGCAAATTCTATATATAATGCTATGTAATATATATTATATATCATAGAATGTAATGTCATATATGACCTATACAATGTTATGTAATATAAAACAAAACTACCCAAATGTAGTTTTCTGGGAAGGCATCTTGGTGGAGTGGGGCTGTTCTTGGCTCTCCAAAGTCAAGATCATTGTTGTGATTCCCTACTGTGATTTCACAAGATTTATCATGAGGAGAAACTGGATGAGGGCAGATCAGGTCACTGTGAGGATCTAATAACAGCTTGTAAACCTGCAATGGCCTAAAATTTTCTGAAAAAACACAAATACATCAAATTTAACTAGAAAAGGAGTTGAAATCCAAGGAAAGAGGGGAAATACAAAGAACAGACTTGGAAGCAACATAACTTAAAAGCCCAGAGTGATTTTAGTGGCTGTCACAATATGTTTACAAGGCACACATGACTTCAGATTGACTGCTGACAAACAGGTATATGTTTTCTCATGATTAAACCCCACAAAATAACAATGAATAATAAAAAATGAAACATGAGTATGATATAGAGAAAACAGGAAAATGGAAGGATGAATGGAACAAATATGGAGAAAGCTAAACGCCGAGTTCTTCACAGAAAAGACTGAAATCCAAACACTTCCCAAATCTCTCAGTGACTCGGCAGCAGGTGCCAAGTCTGATTGTTGTCAAGGTAGAGGCAGTAGCAACATTATAGTACCATCTTCCAAGTTGGAAAGTCCCTTTCTGCCACAAAAGCCCAGCCACTAACCTTCCCTACTTCCTCAGAAGTCTGCAGACATGATGCACATTAGTTTCTAGAGATGTGCATCTCAGTCTCTAGTGTGCGTGCATATTCCTGCTAAAATGCAGATTTGGATCTGAGAAGCCTGGGCTGTGGCTAGAGCAATGTGTTCAACAAGCTCCTGTGGGACTTGCTACTGGTCTGACGATCACACCTGAATGCCAAAGGTCAGGAAGTAGCTCACCTGTGGAGTGTTGCACACTGCCTTGCCTAGAGAATCTCTTAATTGGCATGCTGTGTGGCCCAATGTTAAGGATTTAAGCCTCCCCTAGCAAATCTGCTACTCAAAGAAGATTGCAGGCCTCTGAAGAAACACACCACTATGGGTGAAGGCTCACATTCCAAGTGGGAATGAGACACAATGAACTTTTATAGACTAAAGAGGGAAGCCTCCTGGCCCCTCCCTGACTGCTGGCAGGTAGGAACTCCTGTGAGCCATTGGGGGCAAGTTTATCTAGTGAAAAGTAAAACAGAACAGAATATTTATGTGCCAACTGGACTGGGCAATATACCCAGGCATGCATACAAAGTGGCAAAGTAAAAGATAACCAAACAAGTAATTTTCTATTTGAAATTGTAAAGGCTACAAAATTTCCCCTAAATATCTACCTTAGCAAGAACTATGCAAGTTGTATGCAATTAAAGCTACAAGCCTGATAAAACTGAAAACTAACTACAGAACAACTTTACAAAGGAGAATGAGTCACCCTTTTAAAGCTGTCAGCTCTCCCCAAATTAACCCACTAAATCAATTGAAATTATAAAATTAAGTCAATATAAAAATATCAGGTCTCCAGTATGATTTTTAGTGGAACTCTAAAAGCTGATTTTGAAGCTCATGTAAGTATGCTGAACAGTAGACAAGGGCATTTTCAAGAGGTGAGAAGTGTGCTTATCTGGGTGGTGGTTGGGATAGAAAAAACAACATTCATGAGGCAGAGGAACGTTGTTTCTGGTAGAAGTCCCTAGAGCCCTCCCCAACAGTTCTGAGTCTAGCTCCCAGTATGTTTCAAAGCCCATCTATATTGCACTGAGGTGCAACAGTCCCTGTGTACCACATATGAAGCCACATCATGAGAGAAACTCCTGATTTGGGAAAGCCACTTCTCAATTTGTAGGACAAGATGGGGTCACAGCTATAACACAACCACAGTCACTGCGGTCTGTCCCTGAGACTATCTGAAATTTAGTCCTCAGCATGGATACTGTACGATGTGATAATGATGTAGCACTCCTACAATTCTGTAACAACATCGGCAGTATTGATCACATGGGTCTCACACCAGGAGAAAGGCAGGCTTGGTAGACAGCCTGCAAGGCTGAGGCTACTTCTCGCAAGGGCTTCCTAGATTCACTATTGTTGCCACCTCCAGGAATCAGCTCTGCTATGCAACCAAATTTAATTCCTTTCTAATGATCCTTTCCTAGTCTTATTTCTCCTCTTTAACCAGGTGGTTCGTTCCTTTGCTCTTGTTAAATTTGTGTTATTTCTAGAACTGTAAGATACCAACCTCAATGCCCTGGATCGATTATAATGAACTGAATTATTGCTTCCCATTAACTGGTAATTGTTACTGACTCCTAACTTTATAATCTACAAAGTTAGCCTGAAAAAATTATCTAGTGAGGATAAAGGCATAGTATGTTAAAAGCCAGCACAGCCCTTCTAGACAGTAGATACTGAAGATTGCAGACTGCCTTCCTTCTGAAGCCAGATCATCACATTTTAAAAATTATTTTGCGTATGCCAGCAAACCCTGAAGCAAGGCGACAACCAAGCAAGTCCCTGAAAGATATGAGTGTCACTGTCCTACCACAGTGTATGTGAGAGTCCCAGAAAGAAAATGGGAACAGGTATATTTAAACAGAGAAGTTCAACTCAAGAGTGTGTACATGGCTGTGTTAGAGCTGGACATTCAGACAGGTTCTGTGGACCTATGCCCAGACCTGCAAGTGCTGGCTGGCCACACTGAGCAAGTGTATGGGGTTGGGTCATGTGTGCTAAAAGAAGATGAAAGTAAGAAACTCCCCACTGATGATGAATAAAAGCCACTGACAGGGCAAGTCTAACCCATTGCAAGAATATGACTGGAATCTAGCTGGCAGACACAGAGCAGCAAAGAGAAAGGAAGCACCCAGGGGACAGAGACCAAAGCAGTTAGAGGACTGGAAGAGCTCCGTGTGCCATCATGATCGATGACCACTGTCTATGGAACTGAGAGCTTCTGCTCCATTTGCTCTAGGTTCTATGACACAGACGCCCTGAGACCCAGGGTCATTCTGCCTCAAGCTACTCACATTCTGCTCCCTGCTGAGTTCTAAAGCCATCTTCCTTTACTGTGTCTTGAAATACATGATAAGTTATTCTGGTCCAAAACCTTTCTATCCATTATAGACAACAATAAGGACCTTAAGTCTTGTAATTAGGACTATTATTCCTGAGGACATTTTATATTTAGTCAAGATTCCTCTTTCATTGCACACATTCTTTGTTTTT
>NW_008340356.1:1338793-1347550 GCF_000622305.1 Nannospalax galili | reverse complement strand
TTTGGTCTTTTTGAGACAAGATCTCCCTGTATCCCCAGCTGTCCTGGAACTCACTATGTAGACCAGGCTGGCCTTGAACTCACAGAGATCTGCCTGCCTCTGCTCTCCGGGTGCTGGGATTAAAGGCGTGCGCCACCATGCCTGGCTCTCAATTTCATGTTTTAATTCTTTTGTTGATTTTTCTTTTAGATTTTGCTTTAAATAGAGTTGCCAGATTTTGCAAATAAAAACACAAAATAGTTCAATTTAAACTGTAGATCTCCAACAAGTAATTCTTTGTATCAGTGTGGCAAAATATTGCATGGGGGGAACAATTATGTTAAGAAATTGTTTGATCAGAAATTTAAATTTCACAGAGAAGCTGGTTAAAGAATTTTATGGGACAACCCTAGCTCCTTCAGACTTCTTTTTATTAAAGCACTTCTTGTGTCAATGATGCAACATGCACTCCTGTCTTAGGGGTACATTGTGATTATTTGAAAACCTGCATCAAAACTCCAAGCAAGATGCTTCCGAGTGTTGGGAACTGGCCAGCTGGGTACAAGGTTTGGCATCACTGGCTCCACCCTCAAGCCATGCTCAGCCTCTCCAGACAAACCATGTCTCAAGCAAGTGATTTTTTTCACTCCAGCCTTGGCCCTCCCGTCTGTCCACTCTGGGTCCTCTCTCTAAGTGCCATGGGCCCCACCCTGTCTTCCACACATACTCTCTGCATGGCTCCTGAACAGTGCTTTTGTGGCCCTCCAGCTCTGTTGTGAACTACTTTCTGAGAAGGATTTCCTGGGAAATCCTTAGGAACCCTGGGCACTGAAAGAGTGAGCACTTGTGTGCCTGCTCTCTACCCACCTTGTCTCTCTACACTCACTATGCACAAACTTCCTGCATAATTTGTAATTATTTTTTCTCTTCCACATAGTAGTCTTTTTAAGTCTTACCATTAGTCTCTATTTTATGTTTTGCTTTATAACAGCCACACCAGGGTTCTTGTGATCTCCCCAGCACTATCTGAGGTCTCTTGTCCTGAACCTCTGGTCATGTTGTCTCTTTCATTGACATGACTCTTCTGCTTCCCTTACACCCTCTGTGTGTCTGATTTTACCTCATTCCACTCACCCTGATCGGTTTCGGAGTAGCTGGCTCTTCAGGGTTTCTGTATTCCACCTCTTTCTCACATGTTTCTTACTCTCCCTCCTAGCATAGGTCAGGTTTAGGCTTGGTCACCCTTGGAGGCTTTCCTGCTTCATTCTACTGGGTGCCATCTCCTAATATCATAGGTCAGATCTCGGTAACAGGGCACAGGTGTCCTGGTGATGAGGGCCTCAGCTGTCTGTCACACTTGTGCATCTCCTGTCCCTCTCAGGGTTTGGGAACCATCAAGCTCTCTGCTGGCACTCGAGGTCTTATCTCCCAGGTATACCTTACCTTGGAGATATCCTTTCCAGCTGTCTCCCATGACTGCCCTGGGCAGGTTCTTACCCTCCCTCTAACTGGCCTCTGGGCTCCGGCCTTAGGCTTGCTCAAGCTTTGGACTTCCTTGTATATAACTCTGTCTTTTGTTACCAGCTTTTGGGGATGTAAAAGAGGTCTCCATTATCTTTACTGAAGCCTGTGGAAGTGGTGACTCCCCTTCAGACACCTTCAGCACCTTGGCATGACCCTGCCATGTCCCTAACCAACCTGTCCAGCTCCCCAAACCACCTGCCTCACCTTGTACTCATGATCTGGAATTTGACTGCATGTAATTCCTCTGTGGGATTTCACCCTGTGTCTAGTCTTCAGCAGTGCTATGCCTTCTGCCTGGTGCTGTTTTTCCTATGTTTCTACATATCCAGAGCTCTGCTCATGAAGGCTGGCTTTGTACCCTGCCTGAGCTGTGTTAGACCCATCCTTTGTGATTCCAGAGCACTCTGTAAATCCATCTTATCCTGTATCTGCTCACCTGTTTATCTCAGAGCTAGACCGAGTCACTGCCATATCCCAGGGATGGCTCTTTATTTCTCCATGCCTAACACAGAGAATTTTAAACAAACATTTGCTGGTAGCAAAGATGGAGGGAAAGTATATCTAACTCAGGGGGGGTTTAGAAGGATAAGCTAAGGCAAGAGTTATACACATGATCCTGTGACATGATGTCATTGGTGGTGTTGATTACAGTGACATGTACCATGATGACACTGAACTACTGCTACTGAAGGAGACCAGGACACCAGAGAGAGCTCTGATGTGAAAGTAGTAATGCTGTTCACCTCTCATGGGTCAGTTTGTTTGTGGAGGTTAAAGCTAGGAGAATGGTGATTTCTGAAGAGTGACATTTAAATTTAGCAAAGAGAGAAGAAACCAATAGCAGGTTTGTGAAGGGGGCAGACTCTACAGCCATGTCACCAAGAGAGGGGTCCAAGAAAGACAGGGATCCCTGGTGGGAGGGGACAGCACAGGGCAGAGGGGTGGTGTTCAGTCTGAGGGACCTCAGTGCAGTCCTTCCCCAATTAAATTACAGAGACTGGGTATTCAGGGTATTCACAGCAGATGAGTGCCATTCTTTCCAAGGGCAGGAACCTGGCTTTACCCAGCACAGCACTTGCCATGGAGTAGCCTTTCATTCACACTTTTCTAAGCGGCAGCATAACCACTTGGCAGATGCTGAACTATGACTCACATCCAGTGGGCTTTTCTAGTCTTAATTCCACTCAGTGTTGGAGGGGCAGTTTACTCTCTGGAGCACTAAGCAGGATAAATGTCTGTTTCTTGAGTTGAGTGGTCACTTCATAAAACAACTGCATTAAGAAAAAGCAATGAGCTATGAGTGCTCACTCAGTGCACACCACCTAGCCCACAACTAGCAGCTGGATTTGCAGCAGCCATCCTGCTCTGATCCCCTCAGTAGCTCCCTTCTCCCCTTCCTTTCCTTCCTCAGCACAGGGCAGTTTCTGTCTTGGTAGAGCTCAGGTGCTGGCACTTCACTTACTGGCCTCAAGAAGTCCATGAGCAATGATTACACTTCCGCTAAGTGAAATGTAGCAAGTTTAAATTGTGGTTGAAAATGAGTATGTGAAGGTCCCCATGTAGGAAAAGCAGAGGTCAAATTCTTACCTGAAGAACTGTGACAAGTGTGGCTATGTGTATTCAGACTCAGCCACCAAGAGGTGGGCATGATTAAGCACCACCTCCTGGGAGTGGGGGATAGGCAGAAGCTTAGGAAGGCAGAATAAAGAAAGTATGAGAAGCTGAGAAGCATGCTCTGTGCTATCTCTGACACTACAGCTCAGCTCTGCCTGGCAGCCACCGTCTGCCCTCCCATCTAATGACATCTTGGTTTGGATTGCCTCCTTGCACTCTGGGAGTCTCGCATCTCTTGTCATGGGCACAGCCTAGATACCCCTCTTTCGGTGGAATTTAATTTCTGCTTTTGCGTCTGTTCCCAGCAATTGAGCAGAGAGTGAAGAGAGAGTAGTCTGAGCCCCTTCCATTTGGAAGTAGACATCCCAAGAGTCTGAGGGAGCCTGGTGAGACTTGCTCTTCAGGTACAAGGTTAAGGGTATTTCACACCTTTTCTTGATCCATAGTATTTCCCATACCTTCACTCTGGGTTGAGGGCCTCATCTCTATTTCCATTGAGGGACCTCTTCAGGTACAAGGTTAAGGGTATTTCACACCTTTTCTTGATCCATAGTAGGCCCTCTGGGTTGAGGGCCTCATCTCTATTTCCATTGAGGGATCAGCATTCTATGAACAATTCTCACTTGATGCTGTATCCTCCACAACCACCCTTCTCCCTGCTCCCTAGATGGATGTTGTACACAATGGAGATGATTCTGCATGGGAACAGGAGGCACCCCACCCATCAACACTAGGATGTCATTCTTGCTGGCTCCCTTCTGTCTCCAACATTACTTTTTCTATGAATTCCCATCAATAAACTTACAATTCCATTTTTTTTGGAAGAAGAGTAAATCTTTTGAGCATATACCTGCCTCTTGCAGCCACATCCATTGATCCTGTTCCTTTGAGCACAAACTCTCCAAGGAATAAGAATCTTCCTTTAGTGAACCTACTCTGACCCTAACACTCTCCAAAATTACTTATTAATCTTTTGGATGACCTCAGAGCACCAAATGCAGTGGGTCTATGAGCCTGTTTGCTAGCTCATGTCAACAGCATCACCACTCAGCTACACAGTCTTTTTCCAAGACCACCCTCACATCCCTCCCTATTCTGCTTGATCTTCCGCTTCCGCACTGCCCTGGTCTCAGGGTAGCAGAGGAGCTGGCTTCAGGCTGCCTTCTTTCTCTTCGCTCACTCTGTTCTAGTTAGCTTTTCTCTGTTGCTGTGATAAAACACTAACCAAAAGCAGTTTGGGGAGGAAAGGGTTAATTTGGTTACAGTTCACAGCCCAGCATTAAAGGAAACCAAGGGAAGAAGGAGGCAGAAACTGAAGCAGAGACCACAGAAGAGTGCTACTTACCAGCTTGCTTCCCCTGGCTTGCTCAATTACCTTCTTATACAGCCCAGGCCCCCTGCCCAGGAATGGCACTGCCCACATCAACTAGCAATTAAGAAAACGTCTCACAGATCTGGGAAATTCTTCAGGTGAGGTTTCCTCTTCCCAGATAACTCTAGTTTGTCAAGTTGACAAAAACTGACCAGCATACGTTCTTTCTCTGTGACTTCTCTGCACTAGAGCTCTAGTTTGCCTCTCTGAAACTCTGAATTCACATTTTTGAACCCTAACAGCATCTACACTTGGGTTTCAGAATGTGGACTAGGCATTTTTAAGTTACCTGCTTGCTCTGTTCCCCAGCTTCCCAATTCTGGTAAATCTCTCTGAACCCGCCCTCAGGTTTGCTGCCCCCCCCCATTTGTTATCACTGTTGTAGATTATTCTATAGCCTCCAGCTGTCTTTGTGTCCTTGTTTATCATGTTCTTTCCTGGCCTCCTTCCTAGATTGCCATTCAAGAGGCAGGACTTGCCCTCATCTACCTCAGCTGGTCCAGCTCTTAAAAGAGTATTTACTCTATAACGATTTCATTCCTTCAGTAAGTGACTTGGGAAATGCAGAGTGGCAAATGAAAAGAAGCAACCCTCTAGTTACCTTGGGAGGCAGGGCAGGAGGAGCAAAGGGTAGCAAGTTTTAATGAAACAAGCAAAAAATTAGTATTTACACTTCAAAGAATTCTGCAAGTTGAATTTCTGTGTAATAGTGAAAAGACATTTTTTAGAATAGAAGTCTATATCTAAAGAATGACAGGATAGAGAGTCACTCCTCATGTGCCCTCTCTGCCCTCCGAATGCTGAAGAGACAGGGTCCAGAATCACTGGGTCGCTGGGGCTTGGACACTTTTAAAATCTAAAGCTGCCCTCCATCAGGTTGGACACTCTTAAGCCTAACTCTTCTTCCTGTGAACATACCACTTTCCTTTCTGGGGATTCATCTGTCTCCTACTTTGGTGTTCCACAAGCAAGCAGCTCTGAAACTGAATTGGCAATAGCTTGGATAGAGACATAAGCCAAGAAAAAAAATTTAGCAAGTAAAGTTCAAAGCCAAAGCCGTAACACTGCTCAAGACATTTGAGTCATGGCTCACTGAGCTCTTGGCATGGTGGAGTGCCTGGGTGAGTTAGACTCTCAGGTTCAGCTGCACAATCCCTGGAGAACCAGTGTTTACTGAACTACTTCCTATGGGCATGTGGCTGCTTTAAAAAATCTTTTAAATGATGACCATGCAAGAATCTACTCAGCTTTTTCTCTAACAAGCTTGAACATTTTCCTTAGAGAGGTTTTCATCTGCTGTCCCCCAGCCACCCCACACCTTGTAAATAGAAAACTATCCAAACATCTGGGTACCAGATGCCCAGAACCTCTGAGTACATGCCTGGGAGAGCTGCTCTGTGAGCAGAATATGTTACCAGCCCGTCTGCTTGGTAGCGCCTCACTTGCAATATCCCATTCTGGGGCTGTGACCTCTCCCATTTGGGTCAGCATGATGTCTGCTTACACAGATCTACCTCTTTTCTACAGGGCTAGTGCATCTCACTCAGTGAGGCTAGCCCACCATTCACCTGAAAGAAGAGCCAATCTGCAAGTGTGCATAAGTGGTTCCATGAGGCAAGCCCTCAGGTTATACAGCCAGATGTCTAGGAATCTGGGTCTTAAGGCTATTCACCTCCACAACAACCCAGCCTCTGCCATGCCATAACAATCTCAGCACATTGCATCTTTGATGCTCTGATGATCCTGGAAAGTGAGACCTGACCAGGAGAGGCCTCAAGATTAGCTTTATTCCTTCAGCAGACTGGGGGCCAAGTGTGTTGGCATGGCATAAAGTGAAGGGAACATCAGCAGTTATTGAAGTTATTCCACAGGTAATGCTTCTGGACCCACAATCTTTATTTTATACTAATGAGTTCATCATATTATTTATATTTACTGTGTGCATCTGAGAAGAGGAGGGAAATGGGCCTGATATTTATTGAAGTTTGTATGTACATGTGTTCTGTATACATCCTTGCCTGTGTGTACATGTGCTCATATGCTGTGCAATACTGTGTGTGCATACATACATTTGTATGGCTGCATGTATGTATGTGCATGCCTGAATATGTACATATGTGTGGTTGCATGTGCTTACATGTCTGAGCATGACTGCATGCCTGTGGGTGTGCAATGCTCCCATTTACTATTTACAAATCCAAATATCAGGTCTTAAAGTCACTCTTAAAACCCAAACAGAGCCTCTGCTTCTCTGGGCCTGCAGGACCCGCAGCAGGCCTCTCTCCTACCCGCAGGCCTCTCTCCAGGGTAAGTCCATTGTGCCCTCCTTGCCTTGACGCCCTGAGCCTCATTCACCCTCCCATCTCCACCGAGTTTAGGCCCTGCTCCATTCCTTGTCTTGGGGCCCCAGACACCTGGGGAACCAATAAGGCTTCTTGATCCTTTTCATGCAACATAGTGCCTTCTCTGGGCCCCAGGAGCACCGCTTCTGGGCCTGGCCCCGCCCTCAACTCCCTCTGCTTCCCTGGGCCTGCACCACCCACCAACCTCTTTCTGGGATGCTGGGGCTGACATTTCCTCTTCCTGATCCTTTGCATCCAGACCAACCCAGCTCCTCAGTGCAGTCCCCAGGAGGCCTTGGGGCCTCTTCCCACCCCATCTGCCTTTTATCTCTTGGTGGCATGGCCACCAACTGCCCTAGACCAGCATCTTTGCTGGGCCAGGCTCCCAGGCCAGTCCAACCCCCAAATTCCTGAGGCCAAAGTCGTTTCTGGAGGGATCCAGACCTTAGGAGAAAGCCTGAAAACATCTGACCCTCACCTGAATTGGGCCTCTGTGGGAACTCCTGAAGACAAAAGCAACCTGGCCACTCCAATATAAAATCAAAAGAGAGAACCAGAAGCTTAGATGAACCAGCTTTTCATGCCCAAAAAGTAAACCACAAAGACACATAAAGTTCACAAAAAGAAGCAGACCTAAACTTGAAGGCCTGAGTCTCACACAAGAATCAGAAACTACAAAAGAAATTCACATGTCAACACCACAGAGAAAAAAATAATAACATGCAAAACCAAAATAACATATCCCCACCAAATACGAATAGTCCTCTACAGGAGTACAATGAGAACCTCCTAGAGACAATTTAGGACATGGAACTCAAAAGAACAATTATAAACACGATAAAAGAATTCAGTGAACTTAAAGAACACACAAAAAAAGAAATCAAAGAACTGAAGGAAGATAGGAATAAACTTCTGAATGAATTCAGAAAAGAGAAATATTGAAGAATATTCAGGCTGAAATGAAGAAGGAAGTGAAACACTCGGTAAGCCAATTAGAAAGGACAGGAGAAAGCCTCAACAATAGGATGAACGAAATGGAAAACAGAGTATCAAAACTGGAAGATAAAGTGGACGAACTGGACCACACAAGCAAAGATTATGAAAATTTTAAAATAACAAGAATGGAATATGTAGGAATTGTGTGACACCATAGAAAGCCTAAAGTTACGAATCATAGGCATACAGGAAGGAGAAGAATCCCAAGATAATGGCATGGACCAGATCTTCAACAGAATCATGGAAGAAAATTCCCCAAAATTAAAGAAAGACAGGCCCATACAAATACAAGAAGCATATAGAACACCAAACAGACAGGACCAGAAAAGAAACTCTCCATGGGACATCATAGTAAAAACACTACATGTACAAAACAAAGAGACAATTCTGAAAGCTGCAAAAGAGAAACAAGTCACATATAAAGGAAAACCCATTAGGATTACAGCTGACTTTTCAGTGCAAACTGTGAAAGCCAGAAGAGCCTGGACCAAAGTATTCCCAGTTTAAAATGACCACAGATGCCAACCCAGATTACTATAGCAAGCCAAACTGTCTATTATAGTAGAAGTGGAAAGAAACATCTTCCATGACATAAATAGGCTGAAGGAATTCATGTCCACAAAACCAGCCCTTCAGAGAGTTCTGGAAGTAATACAAAGAGCTGAAGAAAGGAATGACTATACCCAAGGGATTGCGGAAAGAAATCCAATGAAGGTGGAAAGGTACAGCTATAACAAGAATGTAAACAGAAATGAAAATGACAGGATTCAATACTCATCTGTCATTAATAGCTTTAAATATTAACGGACTGAACTCCCCAGTCAAAAGACACAGACTAGGTGAATGGGTTAAGAAACAAAATCCATCTTTTTGTTGTCTATAAGAAACTCATCTCACTTCCAAGGACAGACACTATCTTAAAGTGAAAGG
>NW_008340356.1:1337748-1338154 GCF_000622305.1 Nannospalax galili | reverse complement strand
CGGAAATAACACAAATAAATGACTTAAAATTGCAATTGAAGACACTTGAAAAGCAACAGCACATGAAGCCCAAATCCAGGAGACAAGAATAACAAAAATCAGAGCAGAAATTAATGAAATAGAAGCAAAGAAAACAATACAAAGAATCAATGAATCTAAGAGCTGGTTCTTTGAAAAGCTAAACAAGATAGACAGATCCTTAGCCCAGTTAACCGAAAGAAAGAAAGAGCAAATCCAAATCAACAAAATCAGAGATGAAAGGGGAAATATCACAACAGACACCCAAAAGATCACAGAACATTATACGGGAATACTTTTAAAACCTATATGCTACTAAATTTGAAAACATAAAAGAAATGGACGGAGAGCTGAAATCATGGGAACCACCAAAGTTAAACCAAGAAGA
>NW_008340356.1:1337092-1337612 GCF_000622305.1 Nannospalax galili | reverse complement strand
CCATCCTACCAAAGCTACTTATAGATTCAATGCAATGCCAATCAAAATCCCCATGACATTTTTCACAGAGTTGGAAAAAAACACCCTAAGATTCATATGGAAGCACAAAAGACCTCAGATAGCCAAAACAACCCTGAGCATTAAGAGCAATGCTGGGGGGCTTACTATACCAGATTTAAAGCTGTATTACAGAGCTATATTCATAAAAACAACATGGTACTGGCCCAAAAATAGACCCATAGACCAAGGGAACAAAATTGAAGACCCAAATATGAGCAAATGCAATTTCAGCCACCTGATATTTGACAAAGGGGCCAAGAACATTAACTGGAGGAAAGACAGCATATTCAGCAAATGGTGCTGGCAAAACTGGATCTCCACTTGTAGAAGAATGAAACTAAACCCCTATCTTTCACCCTGCACAAAAGTCAATTCCAAATGGCTCAAAGACCTCAATGTAAAGCCTGAAACTCTGAAACTATTAGAAGAAAATATTGGGAAAAACCTACAAGATAGAGGC
>NW_008340356.1:1314296-1334880 GCF_000622305.1 Nannospalax galili | reverse complement strand
ATAATGAAATGGAGATCTTTTTTAAAGGTTAAAACCTCATTTAATTTTATGTCTTATAGGGTTTATGCTGAGTACAATATTGTACAACTGTAATAATTCAACTGTAAACCTAAAAAATGTACAGCTAATTTTGTAAAAGATGCATCTTAGCTCAGAAAATTGTTATTGAATAAGTCAGTGCTGTTGTAATGAAATGCTCCTTCTAAGTATATGGTTATTAAATAAATAATTTTTAAAAATTAAAAATAAACAGAGGATTGGCAAGATGGCCCAGCAGGTAAAGGTGCTTTCCACCAAGTTTGACTATCTGAGTTCAATTTCCAGGAATCAAATAGTAGAAGGAGAGACCAATTCCTGTAAATTGTCCTCTGATCTCCACAAGTGTGCCATCGCACAGGCATGTGCACACACACACACACACACACGCCCCACACACATGCACATACACACACAGGAATGTAAAATGTAATAATTTTTTAAGGATACTCATAAATTATGAGTAACTTTCTTATGCATAGTCAGCATGTAATCCTATATATGTACAGTTTTGGTTTTTTTTTAGGAAATAACAAGTGATACAATATGATTTGGATGGAGACTGAGATTGTTCTGAGCCAGGTGGGAATGACCCAGAAAGGAGATCCCTGAGCATACCCATACACAGACTTGGGTAGAGTAGATGCTAGACATGGAACAGGGCTCAGTGGAGTATGAGTAGGGTCAGTCAGAACCCAGGCTTTCCCTTCAGCTAAAGATGCTGCTTGGCCTTTCTACTCCTCATTCTATTCATCTGAAAAGTAAAAACTCAGACACACCTGCACAGGAATGTGCTCAGGTTCAAAGGAACAGTGCATTCTGGACATTTAAAAACAGGAACTGAGGTTCCATGGGGACTCTGCAGGTGAAAAAAATACATAAAAACCATTCAAAAATCAAATTATGGGCTACAGAAATGGCTCAGCTGTTAAAAGTACTGGCTGCTCTTGCAGGGAACCCAGGTTTAGTTCCAAACACCCACATGGCAGCTCACAGCCATCTGTAACTGCATTTCCAGGCAATCCAATGCCCTCTTCTGGCCTCCTCAGCATTGCATACAGGTGGTACACTTACATATGTGTAGTCAAAACTTTCATTCACATAAAATAAAAATAAATTTAAAATAAATAAAATAAAAATAAAAATCAGATTGTTTTCTATTCCCTTACATATTTCTGCCCCAGGATGTTTGGGGTGTGTGTGTGTGTGTGTGTGTGTGTGTGTGTGTGTGTGTGTGTACACGCACGCACACGCGCATGTGCTATATGATATGTGTGTATGAATGTGTCTGTGTTTGTGTGTGTAAATGCAGGTGTGTGTATGTCATGGCACATATGTGAAGGTCAAAGGACAACTCTGGGTGTTGGACCTCACTCTTGAGACCCGGGCTCTGACCCTTCACTGCTGCACAGCCCAGACTAGTTGACCCAGGAACTTCTGGGCCTACTCCTGCCTCCATCTCCCATCTTCCATAGGAGCACAAGCATGTACAGGTCATGTACTACCCTGTCTAGCTGTTTACACTTTTTATCTGGGTTCTGTGGATCTAAAGTAGGTGATCAGGCTTGCACAGCAGGGGAAGTGCCCACTGAGTCATTTCCCTGTCCTACCCTAGGACGTTTACTTGTGTTGTTCCCTCTGATGTCATTGACAGTTGTCCATTTGGTGCTCCCTGCCTGCTATGCCCATCCAGGTTGAGGTCCTTACCAGATGGTCCACAGAGCATGCTCTGAACCCTCTAGTAGAAAGAAATCTTATGAGCACTTCTGCATGGCTGCCTCTTTCCCAGCTTGTGTTCATTCCTGGGTTATGGCCATTTACAACCAGCCTTCATTCTCTACTAGGCCACAAGCTCTGCTGTCTTCTGTCTCCTTGTTCAGTATTGTCCTCAGCTTTGACTGCCTTGAGATTAGCTCAGAATCTTTCATTTAGTAGATTCTTGGTTTATTGGCAATGATATATAGGCTATCCCCCCCCCAAAATGGAAAATATATTAAAAAATAGTTTGCATTTGTATAGATCCAAGTTAAGATGTGGTGTCAAGGCCATTATTCCACCCTCTTTGTAAATACTTGCCCATCCTCCCCCTTGTCCCTCAGTCCTGTGAGTTTTACCAGATCTTTTTCCAGTTGGATATTTCAGGGCATAGAGAGATTAAGTGCCCAAGGACTCCATTGAATCTGGACCCATGTCTGCTTATGGGGTGTCAATGCCCAATGTGGAGCAGGAGCTCCTGCATGTTGGGGTTCACTCTTCACTCATACCAGCCATTGCCTACAGCTGAAATGTACAGCTTTTATGAAGCTAGACACAGTCTTCCAAAATACAACACAGGAAAATTCAGTTGACTACACTTTCAATGAGGAAAAAAATAGCAAAAGTAAACTCTTTGGATAGCTATACTAATATCCAACTCAAGAAAGGGAAAAATGCATGCTAAGAAACAAGTTTTTTGTTTGTTTTTTCTTTTTTGTGTTCTAGCAATTATCAGTAGTACTTCTTGGTAGAATTTTTATTTCATTTAATAAAAATGACTTTCCTGTTATTTGCAGTAATACATGTCCTCTGGAGCCACTCTTCAGGAAAGAGACATGAACATGTTGCCAAGAAGGAAGGAAGAACTGAGATGTGAGAAAGAACCATGTGTTCCAGTCCTGAGAGGAGGCACAATCTGGAGCCTGGAAAAGGGCTCCTTGTTATGCTTTACAACCCCAAGGGACAAGCAAAGCAGTCACCCAGAGCATGGAGCTAAGTGTCAATTGTGACAATAATCAAAGAAAAGATGGTTCGTGCTTGAAGTCTCCAAGAATCAACAATGTATTGGGGAGACAACTTCTCAGAGTCAGTATTTAATATCATGACAAATAGCTTAAATCTAGATTTTTCTGCAAATACTGACCCCTTCCTGGTCTTTTCTTGGCATCTCAACCCAGCATGGCTACTAACCTGAGCTGTGCCTCTCAGGGTAGCTTGAAAGAAAAGAATCTGCAAGGATCCTACCTCCATTCCTGATGTGCTTTGCAGAGCTGAAAACTCTTCCCCAGAGAAGCTCTGGGTGGGTGTGACTTGGATGTTCCTCTGACCCTGTGATGACAAGCCATGGACCAGCCTCCTTCCCACGCTCTTCAAAGAAGCCACTCCTCTCCCCTCTTCAAGCCAATTGATTGACCATAGCTGCTTGCATGGGAGGGGCTAAGGGTATAAAAGCTGGGAAAACCAAGAGGCTGGTGTCTTGCCATTTTGTAAGGCTGTCTGGAACCACCAGATTTATGTCTGGGTGTGGACTTTCGAACACAGTCGTGAATGGGGGGAGGGGGCACCTGCTTGTCTGTAAGTAAACCGGCACCCCGAACTCAGTTAGCAAGTCCAATAAATTCATTAAAATTCTTCAAACCACGGTTTGGAGAATTTTTTCCTCAGGTTGTTGCAAGGATGGTGGGAGGAGGAAATTGGATGCCACGTGCACCTCCCAGCAGTGAATTTGACTTACAGTGGGAGATTGTGTTTTTGCAGTGTTTTGTTCATCAGAAAAGGAAAAAATTGCTCCCTGCCACACATATGTAGTAAGACATCTTCATTAGATCTCAGACACATTGCTGCCCTCACATGAGGCATGTCATGCAGCTCATGTGCGTCTCCAGCTAGCAGCATGTGGAAGCCAGTCCTTGTTTATTGACACCAGACTTGGTGACTAACATACTAATGAGAGTGGCACTATAGTTCCCCAGATGCCACCAAGTCCCTTTGCAGGGTGCTGAGTGAGGACAATAAATCTGATTTCTCTGCTCTTTTGTAAGGGATGAAGGACCCACAAAGTTATGGACACTAGTTATGAAGCTCAGGAGGTCAATAGTTCCTTAAATAAACCAACACATAAAACTTTTATGTGACAGAAATCTAAGCAGCATGCACAAGTATATATCAAAATCACAAAATAATTAATCTTGGAAATGTGAAAGTTCATGTTAAAGCTTGTGAAACAATGTGCTTTTGTATCCCCTGCACACATCATCACAAACACACATCACAGCTCAGTAACTCACAATACGGTCCATCCTATCACTGTCTATCCTTAGCTACCAGATATCCTATAGCTATCCTTATAATTGTCTATTTTCTCTATATAATTCACATGCCTTACCCTTACCTACTCTTCTATAGCTTCACATATGTTTCTACTGCCATGTGCTTACTCTAGACACAAATAGAGGAACAACTGCACAGCATCACTGTGTTTAAACCATCTGTTCATCCCTCCCTGCCTCCTTTGGTCCTTCCTTCTCTTCTCTTCTTTCTTCTCCTGCTTCTCTGCCTCCTTTCATTCATTATTTTCTAAGCATATGTAATTTACTTCTTAAAAATTATTTTAGTTATTTATTTTTTATGTGTATGAGTGTATTGCCTGGATGTATGTAAGTGCACCTGTGTAAGTGCAACGCCTACAGAAGTCAGAAAAGGACATCAGATTCACCTGGAACTGGAGTTACAGATCATTATTAGGCTCCATGTGGGTGCTGGGAATTGAATCCCAGACCTCTGCAAGAGCAGCCAGTGTCCTTAACTGCTGGGCCATCTCTCCAGCCCCTGTAATTCTCTTTTTCTAAAGTATGTTGGTATATTAGATGAAATGCAATTGTAATGCTAGGCTTTGCTGAAATGCCAATGCTCTATGGTCTGTCCATGGAATCTGCAGTTATGACCCCATCAAGAAAATTCAATTACACAGCCACTGAAACATTCCACATGTTGAGCAAAATAATTTCCTTGTTTCTGATAGGGATTTGATAAAAGATGGAAACTAACAACAAGTTACAGGTGTGTCCCTAAAAGCTCCTGCCCCATTCAGGCAGTCTTTTCTCCATCCCCAAAAGCCCCTGCTTCATCCCAGCAACTGCCTCTGCCTCATCCCAGCAGCCCCTACCGTGTTTCTAGTAGCTTCTCCCTCACCCCAGCAGTCCCTGCCTTATCCCAGAAACCCCTCTCCCATCCCCAGCAGTCCCCACCTCAGTCTGCTTATGGCGTTCTCTGATTACCCATCATTTCCAGTGCCAACGCCACCCTTCTTGGCTGCTGTGAAATTTGGTGTTGCCAATTTGACAGAATCACCTTAGAGACAAATCTCTGGGCATATTTGTGAGAGATTTTTCTAGATTAGGTTATTTTGTATGGGTAGAACAACCCTAAATGCAGATGCTATCATTCCATTTGCTGGGGTCCCAGACTTCATGGAAAGGAGAATAGGCATGAGTAGTCATCTCTCCCTGATTACTGACTGTGGATATAATGGGACACACTGCCTCACACTCCAGCTGCCATGACTTCCCCACCATGGACTGATCCTTCAAACTGTGTGCTGAAATAAACGTTTCTATCTTGTTTCTTGAAAATATTTCATCACAGAAACAAAGGAAAATTATATTTTTTAAGAATTTTCATTATCTTCCTTTTATCATTCATTCTTTATATGTTTTGTGATGCTTTCAGAAGTATTATTTTCCTTTCTTTTCATTTATTTTATGTATATGAGTGTTTTGTCTGCACGTAAGTGTACCTATATTGTACAGTGATGCAGAGGCCAGAAAAGTGTGTCAGATCCCCCTAGTACTGGAGTTATGGGTGGTTGGGATGCTGGGAACAGAACCTGGGCCCTCTGGAAAAGCAGCTAGTATTCTTAGTCACCAAGTGATTTCTCCAGCTTGTTTCCTTTCTTGACGAATACTGTTTTCATCATTAATTCCAAAAGACAGTGTCTCACGTGGGGAAAAATTATCTTGCTTTTAAGAGTAAAGTACCTAGACTTGAGTGAAGCCATATAATAAATCAATATACATAAGAAAGTCTGAAATTCCTCCACCAATTTTTCCATTAAAATTTGTGGGAACTTCCTCCTCATATTTCTTATAAGGAACCAACAAAATAATGCTTAGAATATTGCTAAAATCAAGTTGTAAGCTTTGCTGTTATTATTCTATTCATATTAACCTGAGATTCTAATCTCACCACTTTTTCACCTTTAAATCTTTCTAAATTATTTTAGTTCAAAATGCTATATTTTCCATTAAATGACCTGGAATGTCACTGAGTGAAAGCCAGGGCTCTCTAATTGGAGGTGTCTGGACACTAGGTGCCCTACAAGGTCAGGCAGTGCACCCTACTACAATTGTGTCTCATCACTCAACTTCCTGGGAAGGTTATGAGGCCTCTAGAGCTTGCTTGCTCACCCTACTTCTGGTAGTATGTGAATGCCTCCTAGTGCAGGCCTTTGCAAAAGGCTGTCCCCTGAACACACAGGTAATTAAATTAAGTGTGGATATTAAAAGATAGCATTGCTCCCAGGACTCCCTCCACACAGCCAGCTAGAAAGGAACGATCATCTCATACATGCAATTTCTAAACTCAGCAGTAATTGTACTGACACACAGTATTGTCTTGAATCAGCATTGCCCCTATGTAGCCATTAACATAGTCCACAGGCTTTGTGTAGCATTCTGCAGACATCTTGATGCTTTCCCACAATGTCTGTAACAGTCACATTCAATAACCCAAAGCCACTCTTGAAATTAAACCTTTGTGATTTTTGTATTACACAGGATGAAAGGTGTCTTGCTGACTGCCAAAACTAAATCAAGAGAAGCAACCAGAAAAACACATGTGCTTTTCTGGCAGTATAAGGTATCTCAGTATCTCTCTCAGCTCCAGCCTAGTGAGAAGAATGCAAGGAGCTTGGTGGTAGTCCTTGCTGTTCTCTCCAGCTCTGGGTTCCATCTCACCCATGGCTGGTGCCCAACAGCAGTTGAAAAATGGAGATGTCCTTAGCCTCCCCCGTGAGCAATAGCTAAGTGAGCATGTCAAGCCATTAATATGAGTGTAGTACAGATACTGGGGGAAGAAGTTGTGGTCTGTTCTCTTTGGGTGGCACAAAGATCCAAACAACTTCCCCTAACTTTCCCTCATTTGGGTGTCTGGATTTCTCTCTGTGTTCATTGCATCTTCTGTTGGTGTATACCACTCTCATTTTTCTGTTTCCATTCTCATAAGCTCAATGTAATTTTTCTAAAAAATAAAAAATAAAAATCACAATGCTAAATTGACTATTCAGAGTCAGCTTTGCTCTGAGAAGTCAGAACATTCCACATGTTAAACTGTAGAAAAACTATAATTTTTCCAGTGTAATTAAAATCAGGATATGATTTTAAGGTCTTGACTCTCTCAAGAACCACCCAACTTTCTGTCCCTCTAGAGCAGTCGAGATGACCTTGGGCCAATGTCCACATGGGGATACAAACCCCAGCATATTAAAGAGCTGCTCCAGGAATTCCTCTGGGCCTAGTTGAAAAACAACATGCTTTGAAATCAAGGCTTTAAAAGAGCCTTTGGTCCAATCTGTGATGAGCATCAGAATAGGAAGGCAGCCTTCATGTGTACAGAAGTGAGGCTGGGCAAAACAAGGGTCTCCATAGTCTCCTCAGAGAGAGAACTATTGGGTTCTCTCTCCAGGAGACAGGGTACCAGGTACAGCATATGTATAGCTCTGTTGCCTTCATATGTTTTCACCAAACCTGTGGGAATTTGGGGGTATTAAGTGACAAAAAACAAGAATGAACTTCCCGTTTGGTGGTGCTCCCATCATGGATAACAGTAGTGAGTAGTGAGAGTCACAAGGGGATAAGCTTGCACATTAGCAGTTGGCATTTATTGAATATATGTATAGGATGAGACTAAATCAGCAGGTTACTCTAAGCACATGGATAAGAGATTAGATATATGCTTCAGTAGGAATCTACTGCTAAGATAACAGTTAAAGAAAGGAATCCTTTATGCTATCAAGAAGAGAAGCATGAGGCTGGAGAGATGGCTCCATGGTTAAGAGCACTGGCTGCAACCAATGGCATTGAACAGATCTTCAATAGGATTATAGAAGAAAACTTCCTTAAATTAAGGAAAGATATACCTATAGACATTCAAGCAGCACAGAGAACACCATTAAGACACAATCAGAACAGAAAGTCCCCAAAATATACCATACATAGGAAAAACATTAAATGTACAGAACAAAGAGAGGGTACTGAAAGCTTCTAGAGAAAAACAATAAGTTACACATAAAGGAAAACCCATCAGAATTACAGCTGACTTTTCAATACAAACTATGAAAGCCAGAAGAGCATGGAACAAAGTATTCCCAGTTCTAAACAACCACAGATGCCAACCCTGAATATTTTATCCAGCAAAACAATCTATCCAGGTTGAAGAGGAACAGAAAATTTTCCATGACACAAATAGGCTGAAAGAATCCATGTCTTCCAAAACAGCACTACAGAGAATACTTGAAGCAAAACAAAGGACTGAAGAAAAGAATGAGTATGTCCAAGAGGCTACAGAAAGGAAATAAAGAAAAATATAACAAGGGAAACATAAAATAGGGCCACAAATTAAAATGACAGTATACAATACACACCTTTCCATAATAACACTAAAAATCAATGGCCTAAGCTCCCCTGTCAAAAGACACAGGCTGGTGCAATGATCAGGAAAGAAATCCGAACTGTTCGTTGTCTTCAAGAAACTCATATCACCTTTAAGGACAGACACTATGTTAGGGTGAAAGGATGGAAAAAAATATTCCAAGAAAATGGCTCTGAGAAGAAAACAGGTGTCACATTTTTAATATCTGACAAAATGGACTTCAAATTAAAACTCACCAAAAGAGATAAGGGGGGTGACTACATTCTAATCAAAGGAACAAACAACCAAGAAGAGTCTGGAGTACCCAATTACATAAAATCAGGACTATAAAACAGAAATTGACATCAACTAAGTGATAGTGGGTGACTATAATACCCCACTTTCTTCAATAGACAGGTCAACTGGACAAAGAATAAACAGAGAGACATCTGAACTAAATGACATACTACGTGAAATGGAACTAACAGATACATACAGAATATTCCACTCACAACCAAAGAATACACTTTCTACTCAGCAGCCCATGCAAGTTATTCTAAAATTGACCACATTCTGGGGCACAAAACAAATCTCAGCAAATACAAAGAAAAACTGATATAAGTCCATGCCTTCTATCAGACCACAGTGCAATAAAGCTTATAATCAACAGCAAGAGAAGCTGTAGTAAATACTCGAACTCATGGAGATTAAACAACACACTCCTGAATGATTAATGAGTCAAAGAAGAAATTAAGAAAAAAATAAAAGTATTTCTGGAACAAAAGGAAAAAGTGAACAGAACACACCAAAACCTCTGGGACACCCTAAAAGCAGTCCTAAGAGGGAAGTTTATAGTTCTTAGTGCCTACATTAAAAAATCAGAATGAGCACATGTAAATGACTTGACAGTACAAGTCAAGACTCTGGAGAGGCAAGAACAAACCAACCCCAAACCTAGTAGATGAGAAGAAATAATAAAACTCAGAGCAGAAATTAATGAAATAGAAACAAAGAAAACAATACAAAAAAAATCAATGAATCTAAGAGCTGGTTCTTTGGAAGGTCAAACAAGATAGACAGACCCTTAGCCCAGTTAACCAAAAGAAAGATCACATCCAAATCAACAAAATCAGAGATGAAAGGGGAAACATCACAACAGATACCAAAAAAATCCAAAACATTGTAAGGGAATACTTTAAAAATCTATATTCGATTAAATTTGAAAACCTAAAAGAAATGGATAAATTTCTAAAATCATGGCCACCACCGAAGTTAAACCAAGAGGAGATCAACAGCCTAAAGAGACCCATAACAAATAAGGAAATTGAAACAGTAATACAAAACCTCCCAAATAAAAAAAGCCCAGGCCCAGATGGATTCACAGCAGAATTCTACTAGACATTCCAAAAAATCTACAACCACTACTGCTTAAATTATTCAAAAAGATAGAAACAGAAGGAGAACTCCCAAATTCCTTCTATGAAGCCAGTATCACTCTAATACCAAAACCAGGTAAAGATATAACAAAAAAAGGAAAGTATAGAACCATATCCTAATGAACACAGATACAAAGCTACTCAACAAAATACTTTCAAACTACAAACAGACACATGTCAAAAATATCATCTACAACAGTCAAGTTGGCTTTATTCCAGAGATGCAGGGATGTGTCAACATACACAAGTCAGTAAATGTAATAAAACATATAAAGGGACTTAAAGACAAAACCATGGTCATCTCAACCAATGCCAAAAAGGCATTTGACAAAATCCAACATGAATTTATGTTAAAAGTCCTAGAAGAAATTGGTCTGGAGGGAACATACCTCAACATAATTAAAGCTATATACAACAAACCCATAGCCAACATCATCCTAAGGAGAAAAACTGGAAACATTCCCATTAAAACTAGGAACCATTCTATATACCAATAAAGAGTAATCAGAAAAGCCACTCAAGGAAACCCTCCCATTCTCAGTAGCCTTTAAAAACGTAAAATATTTAGGGATAAACCTAACCAAAGGCATTGGGGGAGGGTAGGGATAATGGGGGCACTGTGACTAGGGAGAGAGGGAAGAGGAAGCTGGATGGGAGAAAAAAGAATGGAGATGAGTGAATCTCAAGGGGCTAGGAAACCTAGAGGGAAATGTGATGCCCTAGAAACCCTATGAGAAATGCACATCGAGTGTCTGAGCATTAATGTACGTGTATACCTGGAAGCTGCTTGTCAGAGAATACAGTACCAGAGGAAGAGACCTCCCTTAGAGTAGCAAGCATGCTGTACAGCACTCATCAAAGAAGCTTCTTTTTCCAACAGATGGAGGCTACTACAGAGTTCCACATCTGGTCAGGCACAGAGAATACACACCTGGGAAATATCCACTACTAGATGATACAACTGCAGTCAAACCTCTACAACTAAGGCTCATGGAACATAGCAGAATAAGTAGTAGAGAGCTGGCTAATGCACCCCTCAACACTCACCAGTGAGATTTCCATGCACATAAAGTGTGATGCATACAGAAGGCCACAACTGGCCAAATTTTGGAGAATAAGAAAACTGTAGAGTGTAGGATGGAACTCCTATATGGAACCTTACCCACCCACATCTCATGAACCATTGCAGAAGAGGAGGCAGAAATATTGAAAGAGCTAGGGCTGGTTCATGAAAACAGGGAGGTGGAGGCTCCCAGGCCACTGGAGTCTTGCTCATGTGAGCCTGTGGCAGCGATGGTGTTGAGCATGGGACCCATGTCAGCTCCATTAAATAAGGGCCCAAAGGGGAGGTGAGAAATAGGTGGTGGGCCAGCACTAGACTGAGAACTATTTGAGACTGATTGCTGCTGAGTGAGGGAGTGTATGACTTACAAACGTCCACTGGATGAGCTGACTAGGCTCCAGTGGATACATTTACACTGAAGGACATTTGGGTACAAACACCTGAGTGAAAGGGACTCAGCATGTATGGCAGAGTGCATAGGGGTCCATTTGGGGATGGGAGGGCATGGATGGGGGAGGGGGTCTGGATTTGAGTGGGAAATGTGTGAAATTTTAAAAGCTCAATTATATATATATAGTGGAGAGATGACTCAGCAGTTAAGAGCACTGGCTGCTCTACAGAGGACCCAGATTTGGTTCCCAGCACCCATATGACTGCTAACAACCATCTGTAACTCCACATCCAGGGAATCCAAAGCCCTTTTCTACTTCTGCAGGCATTGCATGACACGGGTGCACTTTCATACATGTAGGCAATACACTCATACACATAAAAAATAAAAATAATATATAAAATATTTTTTAGAAAAGAAGAGAGGCATGAGAAGCACCTTATGGTTTTTCCTATTATCAAAAGATGATTTACACAGTGATTTCCAGTTGCTCTCTCTATAGCTGCTAAGGAGTAGGGAACCAGTAGTTAATTTACACTCATTCGTACATATATTTATGGAGCACATGAATGTGAATGCTGAACGTTAGGGACCATAGCTGGGTTGTTCAAATATTGCCAAGGGATGACACGGAAGCAGATGTGGGAAGCAGATGCATGGAGTGTCTCTCACCAACTTCCGTCAAATTCTGAACCTGATATTGACCTCAAGGTGTCCTCCATGGATAAGAGTCTTGAGATGACATGCCATGTCTCTGCTTTGGAACAGGAATCCCCTGGGAACATTCTCAAAAAGCCAGGGAAATATTTGCAAGACACAGAGAGTCATGCAGACTCAAAGCTCTTCAGATTTCCTCAGGGGTTCTACCTCACAGTCTGCAAAGCATCAGCTCAGATCTCCCTCGTTCCTATGAAAAGAGATTATTTACCTTTCATTGTCCTGACTCCCAGTGAAAATGAAGTAGCCTGGATCCTTTTGCATATATAATCATTCTTTATTATACTAAAAGTAACTTTTTAAGTTAATGAAATTTGCTAAGTCTGTAGTAGTTCAATGTGGGTAGCAAGGACATATGTAACTGAGCCCCATCTGTCATTTCCACCAGTGATGAAGCCAAATTTATAATTTAGTTCCTGAAGTCTAATAATCACCAAATGTTCCACCAAACTCCCTTGGCCACTCCTCAAACAGCAGAGACATGCAAGTGTAATTCAATGGAGAGATGAAGGGCTTCCACAGTGAAACAAACAAAAAATTCTATTCTGCAGCAAAAATCTCTGACATGCTATACAAGTCACTCTTCCTCAAGGTTCTGAACCTCCATCACACACATATGTGTATCTACAGACACAGGTACACTGGCAGACCACAATGATGGAGCATACAAAGCAAGCATTCCTCCCTGAACCACAAGGATAGTCATAATGTTTAGGAGTTCCCAGGGGAAAGATCATCTGATGTAAATTATCCTGGGGAATAGTTGAGACACCCTTAATTGTTGCAATTTGTTTTTGTAAAGATTTATAGGATTTATTTTTAGAGCAATCCTATGTTTATAAAAAATCAAGCAGGGAGTGCAGTGCTCTCATGTACTCCCAGTCTCTACTATCATGAGCACCTTGGGTTGGAAGCCCATCATTATAGGTAAATACTGACACTATTACAATTTAAAGTTGATAGTTGATGTTAAAGACCACATCTCTGTGAGTCTTGACAGATGGAGAATCAGACCTACATGATTCTGTTTCTCTCTAAATAACTGTCAGTACTGTGCAGGGAAGATCTCTGGATGCCAATTTCATCCATTTTCATTTGACAAAATATCTTGCTTTCATTTTCTTCAATGGTGGCTTTTTTCAGTTTTTTATTGAATTTTTGTAAATTTCATACAATATATTTTGACCATATTTAGATATCCTCCCCTATCTAAACCCCCTCTTACTACCCCTTGCCCAATTTCATGTATGCTAACATATATATTAAGGCCTATAGACTCAAATTTGTGTCCTCAAATGCTCTTTTGATGTCAATCCAACTGCTGGAGCCTGGTAGACCTACCAAGATTCTCACCCTTAAACAAGACTGACTCTCTCCTTCCCAGCAGCTGTCAGTTTCCAATAGTTCCTCAGGAAGGCTTGAGATTTCTTACCCACTTAACATGTCTGTGCTGGGATTTTGTCTGGTCTGAGCTCACATGGGAATTGTGCATGCTGTCACCATTGCTGTGAGTTCATCTGAGTAACTGACCAACTATCTGAAAGATTCTATTTCCCTATGGTCATCCATAACCTTTGGCTCTTACAGTCTTTCTTCCCCTTCTTCTGCAATGATCCCTTAGCCTTGGGAGGGAGAAGTTTGATATAGATGTCCCATTCAGGGATAAGGAGTCTTCAGTCTCTTATTCTCTGTACATTGGTCAGTTGTGGTTCTCTGTGTTAATCATCATCTGCTGCATAAGAAAGTGTCTGTTTTGAGAGCTGAAAGATGTATTAATCTATGGGCATAATCATAAGTCATTAGGAGTTAGTTTAACATTATATCATTTAGCAGAATAATAGAATTAGGCTCTTCCATAGCCCCATGCCCTGTCTAGCTTCAGGATCCTAGGCTTGATATCAGTGTCAAGTGTGAGTTCCATTCTATGAAGCAGACCTAAATTCAGCTAGAAAGTGGTTGGTTACTTCCATTATATTTGTGCCACTATTGCACAGGTGGACATACCTTGCAAGGCCAGTCATTTTTGTAGCTTGCAGGATTCACAGCTAGTTAAGACTGATGGTCAATTTTCTCTTCAGTGAACTTGTATAACACCTTCCAGCATCACGGAAGCTAGCCTATAGAGATAAGATTTTTAAGTAGCACCAAGTTAATTTCTCCTTGTTTGTTCTACAGCTCATGTATGCAGTGTCTTCCATATGGAAACACAAATAACCCAGGAAAACCAAAATAATATATATAATGAAAGAACTGCTGAAGTCATTATCATCACCAATCTCAAATTATGCTACAGAGCTATAATAATAATAATAATAATAATAATAATAACAGCATGCTACTGGCATAAAAACAGACACATTGATCAATGGAATAGAATTGAGGACCCAGATTTAAATCAAGTATTTATACTCACCTGATTTTTGACAAAGAAACCACAATCACACACTGGAGAACATGTTCAGCATGTTCAACAAATGATGCTGGGAAAACTGGATAGCTACATGTAGAAAAATGAAACTAAATCTCTATCTCTTACCATGCAAAAAACTCAACTCCAAATGGATCAGTAACCTCAACATAAGATCCAATACCATCAATCTGATAGAGGAGAAAGTAGGAAATATGTTGGAATGCATAGGCACAGGAAATGGCTTTCTGAATAAGACTCCTTTACGTAAGCATTAGTCTAACAATTGACAAATGAGACCTCATGAAACTAAAAGGCTTTTGTACAGCAAAAGACACCATCAATCTAGTGAAGAGACAACCTAAAGAATGTGAAAATTAATCTTTACCAGATGTATCTTGTGGGGTCCCTCCCCCGCAAGCAGCATGATGGGGGCTGAGGAGGGGTGAGTGCACTGCCATCCCAACCCCTCTGTTCCCAGGGCACCACCAAGGAGGCAGTGAGTCTTGTCCAGCAGGATCTCGTTTATTAAGCTTTAAGCAAGTGTTTATATATATTTTTATGAACATTAAGTATTCCTCCCTTCTATATCCCAAAATATGATTGGTTATGATCATAGAACCCAATTAGCATCTTAGTTTTCAGTTTCCTGGAAATGCCAGGTTGCCAGGCATCCCCAGAAGTAGAAATCCCCTTCCCAACAGAGTATCCAATCATTTTAAAGTCAGCTTGATCATGCAGTTTCTTCTTCATTGTAAGGCATAGTGTCCACGAGGTGATCATGCTGGCTAGAGCCAATCAGTGACTCTTCCAACAAGTCTGGTCATGTCCCAGCCGTCCTCCTCAGGAATCAGACAAGTCTGGTCACGCCCTGGCTGTTTCTCCAGGTGCCATTCTTTCCTGTCTCAGGTCTCAGGTCCCTACAGTACCTCTGACAGACAGTATTTAGAATAAACAAAGAATCAAAAAACTAAATATCAAAAAAAACTTAATTAAAAATTGGGGTGAGGAGTTGAACAAGGAGTTAGTTCTCTAAAGATGAAATGCAAATGACTGAGAAACACTTTTTAAAATGTTCAACATCTTTAGTCATCACAGAAATGCCAATTAATACCACTTTGAGATTTCATCTTACCCCATTCAGAATGGCTAAGATCCAAAAACCAAACAACAAATCCTGGCAAAGATGTGGAGAAAAGGGAACTCTTATCCACTGCTGATAGGAGTGAAAACTGATGCAGCCACTATGGAAATCAGTGTGGAGAGTCTTCAAAACGCTAGAAATCAATTTACCATATGATCCAGCCATACCACTCTTGGCATATATACAAAAGACTCTATACCCTACTGCAGAAATGCCTGTTCATCCATGTTCATTGTTGCCCTTTCATAAGAGTAAGCCCTAGAAACAACCTAGATGCCCATTAATTGATGAATGGATAATGAAGTTGTGGTACATATACATGATGGAATATTATTCAGCTCTTAAAAATAAAATCATGAAATTTTCAGGTAAATGGATGGAACTGGAAAAAAATCGTCCTGAGATAACCCAGAAAGACAAATATCCCATGTTCTCTCTCATAGTTGTATGCTAGCTTTGAAATCTTAGATATGCATGTTTCAATTTGAAAATTCAGAAAGGTCAGGAAACTAATAAATGGCATGGATCCTGGGGGGAGGGCACACTTCCTGAGAGGAAAGATAGAATGCAGTGATATAAATGGAGAAAGGGAAGTAATAGAGTAGGAATTGTTAAATGGGATGGGGAATGAGAGGGCAGGGCAGAAGAGGAAGTGTGGGGAGGAATAACCAACAGTAAAGGCCTTTAGAAAAGCCATGTGGAAGTCTATCGTTATAAAAGCTTCTTAAAGTGTGTGTGTGTATGCACATACGTATACATACATATATACATATATATAATGAAAATAGATTTAAAAAGTTACTTTGTAACAGGGGACATTTCCCCTACTAGACACAAGTAAAAGCCCAATGTCAGGAATGATCTCCCTTTTTTGAAGCTGTATCATTTTTGAAGGACAGTTTTACTGGGTACAGATTTCTGGATGATGGTTTTCTGTTTTCTCTTTCAACACTTTAAGAATCTTGCTTCATTTTCTACTAGTATAATTTCTCAATGGAAGTTAGATGCAGTTATTATCCTTGCTCTTTTCTAGGTTAAGGAAAATCTTTGGACACTTTCAAATTTTTCCATTTGTCTTTGGTTTTCTGAAGCTTGAATATTAATCATAGATGCATATTTTTGATATTTATTATCCTGTAATGTGTTCTCTGATTTTCCAAAGCTGTGGTTTGGAAGCTATGGGCATGTCCTGAAGTCTATGGGTCCTTCCTCAACCATCTGAAATCTGCTTATGAGCCATCCATGATGGTCTCCATCTCTGTTATGGCTATTCACATTGGTTTCTAGCATATCCTTTTGGCTCTTCCATTATTGTTGGTGAAGGCTGGGGGGGGCTCAGGAATAGAGATAGCATGGTTAAACACCTACACAGTGTTTTCAGGTCCTTGTTGCTATCAAAAAAATAATTCAGAAGCCAAAGTAAGGAATTGGGAGGAAATTTTATTGCAGGGCAAAAGTACACACTCAAAAGGGAGTATGAGCTTTGCAGGAGAAAGATAAACTGAGATTTTGGATAGTGTTTTATAGGAAAAGTTTGGAGGAAAGGAGGATTATTCATGAGCTAAGGTGAAGATTCTAAGATGGGTCAGCATTTCTTGGGAGTTGAATTTATTTCCCTTTTCTGTCCTTGCATGGTGTTTTCAGGTGCCTCATGATGTTAGATGTGTGATGGAGCAGTCATTTTTGCCATGTGGATGATTTGGAAATGCCACTGTAATGAAACAGGACAGTTAATGCTCATCTCAGTCAGCCCTGTGGGTCCTCGCTGATTTGTAGTGGTCTCATGCGTTGACTATTTGAACAGTCACATGACGTCTTGTGGTAACATGGCTCTGTGGTTGGTCCACATGCAGTTTTCCTCTGCTTTTCCTCTGTCTGCCTAGCCCACCTTACTCTGAGTTTCCATCTTACTGCTTACATTATCCATCTGTTCTTAAAAGTTGTTCATATTTCCTATTAGATCTCTTAGCATATTAATCATAGTTATTTTAAAATCCCTGGTCCAATAATTATAAATTTTGTGTCATATTGGTAACATTTCCACACACTAAGAACAACAAAGTATCTGAAAAAATTATGAAAAGAAGCTAATTTACAATAACAACCCACAAAAAATAAAATAGACTTAGGATAAATTTAACCAAGTTCTATACTAAAAATTATAAAACATTGTTAAAAGAAATTTAAGGCATAAATAAACAGAGGTATATCCTGAGTTCATGGGTTAGAAAGCTTAATATTGCTAAATGTCTATACTGACCAAATCCCCAACAAAATTCACATGCCATTGTCTACACCAATAGGAAAAGCATTTCTAAAATTGGCATGCAGCCACAATTCCAAATAGAGTACTCAGCACAGAGCACCCAGCTGAATTTGGTACTGATGTTATCTGTGTTTCTGAATGTTGCCTGCTCCATTCTGAAGCACACCTTGAGATTTTTATTGTTGAAAGTCAGACAGAATTTACTATATTAATATAAGAACAAAAAGTAAGCCTGTAACGTGAGGTTGCTGGTGGTCCAGTGATGCAGTAATGAGCTGGGTTATCCTTAGAGCTGTCTGTCTCAGGGGCTAAAATCTCCCTTATGTCATGTTCTATCTTCTTTTTTTTTTTTTGGTTTCTGTAGACTTTCTTAGATGAGGCCTGGGACATGTTTTTCTCTATAACCCTGATAGCATCTAGGAACCCCAGTAACAATTTAGTTATCATTCTGTAAACATTTGCATGATCCTGAAGATCTGAACCATCTTCATGTATCTCTACTGAGTCTGGATTTTTTCTTTGTAAACATTTGTCAATTTTAATATTGCCAAACATATGGAAGAATTTTCAAACACATTGATCCAGTTTCTGAGTCTGAAAATAATAAGTGATGTGGGAAGCAGGGTGGAATGCTCTGAGACATCCTCCTACATCTCTACAGCCAGTCTTCCCAAAGCACTGTGATGACAGAGAAACACAAAACTGAGTGCCTCTTAAGAAAAATGGCAATTCTCCTTCTAGCCCTGAGCACAGGCCTGCTTCTTCTCTTAGCACCCCAGACCTATGGACTAACCTCTTGGCCCAGATCTCCCCACTGCTTCCTGATCCTTTGCACCCAGACCAACCCAATTCTTCAGTCTACTTCTCTAGAGACCTCACAGCCTGCCCTCACTTCCCAATTGCCTTTGTATACCTGAGACCAGCCTTCTTCCCTGGCTGTCCCCATCTCCAACCTGCCTGGGATTCCTGAAGCCAGCCTCCTTCCCTAGTAAGTTTGACCTCACCCACTGTGCTTTGGCTCCCACAACTTGATTCAATCTCCCCTGTTCCCACATCCTGTTCTCCTTCTAACCCTGGCCACAGGCCCACTTCTTCCTTTGGCACCCCAGACCACTGGACTACCTTCTTGACCTAGCTTCCCCCACTGCTTCCTAATCCTTTCACCTAGACCAACCCAATTCTTCAGTCTACCTCCCTAGAAACCTCACAGCCTGCCCCCACTCCCAACTTGCCTTTGCACACCTGAGACCAGCCTTCTCTGGCTGTCCCCCCAGGTGGTCCCCTCACTGACAATTTCACAGCAACCTGATCAGGCAGATAGACTTGCTTAGTCAGGACTCTGACCAGTCTACTACTCAGCAAGAACTTGAAATACCCACCAATTTGCCTTCCATACCTAAACAAAAAGTAACTACGTTACATAAACAATATTGATAGAACCAAAAACAAATAAAAACAGAGAATTTCCCACTGAAAATATAAGCAACAAAGAATATCCATATGCCCAAACAGCAATGCAAAAAACACAAACAATATGAAAAACCAGGAAAATATGTCCCCCCAAAACCTACAGGTCCTACAGAAGTGCACAGCATTGAGAACCACCATGTAGAACCCCAGGAGATGGAATTTAAAAGCATAATCATAAGCATGATCAAAGAACTTCAAGAAAACACAGAAAAACAACTCAAAGAACTCAAAGAAGAAAATCATGAACTTTTGACAGAAGCCCAAGAATACATAAATATGTGACTTAAAGAAATATCAAAAACAATTCATAACTTGAAGAGCAAATTCACTGGAGATAGAAATAATGAAGAAAACACAAACAAAAATAAACATGGGACTGAAAAGCTCAATAAACCTATTAGAACAACAGGAGAAAGTCTAACAAGCAGAATGAATGAAATGGAAAACAGAATATCAAGACTGAAGGATAAAGTTGAAGATCTGGACTCCTTAAGCAAAGACTATGCAAAATTCAAAAGAACACAGGAATGAAATGCTCAGGAAATGTGGGACAACATGAAACAACCAAATATACATATTATAGGCATACAGGAAGGAGAAGAAACTAAAACCAAGAGCATTGAACACATCTTCAATAGGATTATAGAAGAAAATGTCCCTAAATTAAGGAAAGATATACCTATAGAGATTCAAGCAGCACAGAGAACACCATTAAGACATGATCAGAACAGAAAGTCCCCACAACATATCATACACAGGAAAAACATTAAGTGTAAAGAACAAAGAGAATGTACTGAAAGCTGCTAGAGAAAAACAATCAGAGAACACCATTAAGACATGATCAGAACAGAAAGTCCCCACAACATATCGTACATAGGAAAAACATTAAATGTAAAGAACAAAGAGAATGTACTGAAAGCTGCTAGAGAAAAACAATAAGTTACACATAAAGGAAAACCCATCAGAATTACAGCTGACTTTTCAATGCAAACTATGAAAGCCAGAAGAGCATGGAACAAAGTATTCCCAGTTCTAAACAACCACAGATGTCAACCCCAAGTACTTTATCCCGCAAAACTGTCTATCAAGGTCAAAGAGGAACAGAAAATTTTCCATGATACAAATAGGCTGAAAGAATCCATGTCTTCCAAAACAGCACTACATAAAATGCTTGAAGCAATACAAAGGACTGAAGAAAGGAATGAGTATGTC
>NW_008340356.1:1304811-1314286 GCF_000622305.1 Nannospalax galili | reverse complement strand
TCTACAGAGAGAAAATAGAGGTCTAACAGAAACACAAATTAGGGCCATAAACGCAAAGAAATTAAGATGACAGTACACAATACACACCTTTCCATAATAACACTAAATACCAATGGCCTCAACTCCCCTGTCAAAAGACACAGGCTGGTGCAATGGATCAAGAAAAAAAACCCAACTTTTTGTTGTCTTCAAGAAACTCATTTCACATTCAAGGATAGACACTGTCTTAGGGTATGGCCAAATTTTGGAGAATAAGAGACTGTAGAGTGTAGAATGGGACTCCTATATGGAACCTCATCTACTCACAGTTCAGGGACCATTGCAGAAGCAGAAAGATTGTAAGAGCCAGGGCTGGTTGATGAACACAAGGAGGTGGAGGCTTCCAGGTCATTGGAGGCTTGCTCATGTGAGCCTGTGGCAGTGGTGGTGTTGTGCATGGGACCCTTGTCACTTCAATTAGACAGGGGCCTGAAGGGGAAGTGAAAAATAGGTGGCAAGCCAGCACTAGATTAAGAACTATTTGAGACTGATTACTGCTGGGTGAGGGAAGGTAAGACTTACATACAACCACTGGATGGGCTGACTAGACTCCAATAGACACATTTACACTGAAGGACATTTGGGTACAAACACTTGAATGAATAGGACTCGGCATGTGTGGGAGAGTGCATAGGGTTCGGTGGGGGGATAGAGGGAGGCATGCATGGGGGTGGGGGTTCTGGATTTGAGTGGGAAATGTGTGAAATTTTAAAAGCTCAATTTAAAAAGTGAAAAAAAATAACAGAAAAAAAAGAAAATTGGCATTTAGTTTTCGTTTCAAAAACTAAATGCCTATTAGGAAAATGCTTAAGGGGTGTAGGGATGTGGTTTAGTGGTGAGGGACAAAAATATAAAAAGAAAATGCTTAAATGCATGTAATAGGTCAATCACAAAGGAAACATACTATTCATTGTAAATATAGCAAGCATATCCTTTTACCAGGACTGTATTGCAAGTACTGAGCCTACACAGGCTAGTCAGTCTGTGGCCTTCCAGGGGTTCACAACCCCTTGGGATAGTACAGGGGCTTCTTGGACACCTGGTTGTTAAAGTTTTTGAATTTCCAACATAGTGAACAGCCAGACCAATCATGTCCACAGTGGAGGGAAAAGACCCAGGACTGTGGATAGAAAGACAGGAAGCTGAACAGTTCAGTAGTGACTGGAAGGGCCTTGGTACCTTTTTTGTCCCCAACCCTGCTACAAAACCTGGAGACATGTCTAGAAGCTGACTGGTACCAGGGCACGGTAAGTTGCAAGCAGGGGTCATATGTACTCCCTCTTACCATCCATCCTGTACATAGGGTCTTCAAGAACTGGGGCATCACATTGATGTCATCCTATGGTGCAGGGAAGGAAAAGCCAAGCAGAAGTAGCTGCACAAAGGGCACAGTGGAGAAGCCTGTGCCAGGAAAGTGTTGATTGGCATCATTGCTCACAACTTAAACCATATACAGCAAGCAGTTTTCAGCCTCACTACCAGCAGAATGGGGCACAGTACAGCAGCCATTGGTGAACCCAAGAAATAATTCATTGGTTGGAAGTGTTACTTGGCATGTCACTGGGCACACCTAGAGTGTGAAAAGCAGGTGTTTCCACCCTGGCCATAGCCATGTGTATATTCCCACAGGCAGCCTTGCTCACTCAGGTCCTCAAGCCATTCTTGTAGCTGACAAGCACCGAGGCCTTAGTTTCTCCCTCGATACCACTTGGATCATTCCAAAGTTGGTTTTACAGAACTCGGATTCTTCTCTTTATGTGTGAGCTATTAATATGTTTCAGAAATGTCTTTAAATGTCTTCTAAAATCTATTCTTACATTCAAACATTTGACTTCCATTAAGAATATAGCAAAATCGCAAGTCACACAATTTCTCCCAAGTTTAAAATGTGACCACTGCACAGTTTTTTTAAATATCCCTTTTCTATTTTTTCTAGCTGGTCCTCAGTGATAACACAGCTATTAGGGGACAATCAGCTCATGGTTGCTCTCTGAATGGCACTCAGACAGACACATCTGCTGCTCTGACTCGCCAGGCTCCTTGGGCTCCATCCCAGCTCAGAAGCTCAGTCATAGGGTTCTAAATAGGAGCCAAATCAACTGGGACTTCCTGCATCAAGCGACTTTGGAGTTGGTTTGCTTCTGCAATACCCCTCTTAATCAAGTAATGCTGAGGGTATTTTGGGTATGTGAACGTGTGGCTGTGAGCTTTCAAAAATTCTTGTGTTTCTTTGTGAATGTCAATATGATAGCCACCCAGAGCATTTGAAAGGAATTGTTTGGCTTATAGAGGCACAAAAAGGGTTGCTTGGAATAGAAGGTGTCCACATAGCCTTCCACCCGATGAGAACCCTCACCCAGCACCACAGTCCCTGGCCAGTTTTCTGGTTCACAGTTGAATTAATACAGTTATACAATATTGAACTCAGTATAAGCCCTGTAAGACATAAAATTGAATGAGTTTTTAACCTTTAAAAAAGATCTCCATTTCATTTTAGAATATATTGTTCCTTGCAGAAAGACTCATTGCTTTTGCTACTAACACTAAGATGTTGGTGCATGCATCTCTAATCTGTATGTATCTGATTATTACTAGTCATAATCGGTTGCACTTGGCTCCTTGGTGCCTGTGTATGTCTATAAAGTCATCAGGTAGATTTCAGTGGTAATGTTTATCACCTCTACTAATTAACATGATGTAAACTTCAAGTGTAACTTCTGGTTTCAAGTACTTTCTCTCTCTCTCTCTCTCTCTCTCTCTCTCTCTCTCTCTCTGGGTTTGTTTTATTTTTTGGTGACACAAGGTTCTCACTATGAAGGCCAGGTTTTTAATTCTCCTGCCTTAGCCTTCTAAGTCTGAGATAAGGCATGTGTCATCATGCCTGGCTAAATTTGCTTGTTTGTTTGTTTGTTTGTGGGGATTTGGGTAAAAATACTAATTAGATCAAAGTTGAATGTTTCTGAGTCCCTCTCCAGTCTGCAGTGGGGGCCAATGCCACCCTGCCCTTCAGGGTTTCTGGCCTCTGCCTCTCTGTGCTGAGTTCAAACTGCCAGGTTGTTTCCTGAAGGGAGGCACTTATGCTTTGCTACTAACTCTTCTTTACAAAAACTGAGGGGAACTACACCTGTCAAGTTGGCAATTCTAACTTATAAAAAATAACTAAAGAAAATTATTTTTCTGCACTGTGAACTGAAATGAATGTTTCACCCAAAAGACTGGCATCAGTGGAGTCAACCAAATGACACTTTACAAATAGACATTCTTGAAACAAAGAAAGATGCAGCAGTGTCAGACTTCTGATGGCCAACAGCATACACTGTCTGTAGGACACAGGACTAACCACAGACATGTCCTGTACTCCTCTGCCTCAGCAGGGAGGATCAGACATCTCCTGACCTGTTCTTCCCGTTCTCAGATAAGTAGTCCATTTCTTACTTTCTGTCATAGTTTTGTAACCTGCTGTGCACATAAACATAAAATGAAATCTCTGTCAGTTGTTAACATGTAGACTACATAGAAATAGCTGACCAAAACTAGATTTTGGTGTTGTAACTAAAACAGCAGCCCAGCCTGCCTCAGCCCCTTGGGGACATATGAGGTCCCTCCAAAGGGCAGCAAGTTCTTCCCAGGACCACAAAAACCTCACAATGCTAGGCCTCTTCCTCTGCTAACCTTTTCTCTTATTGTTCAGGACAATAGAACCTCAGAATCAACTACATTGTTCTGTGCCTTCCTCCAGCCTTATGATTACATCTGTCTTGTGTCCTGCTTGTCTACCTCTGGGTTGGGTATAAGCATTAGAATCTTGAGTCGTCAGAAGAGTGATCACCTACAAAGACCCTCATGATATCAAACCTGTTAACATTCCTTTATGGAAAGAAGTAGGATAGTCATGAGACCCAGCAGGATCTTCAAGAGATCTTAAGGAGGCCTTCAGTCCTAAGGTTATATAGGAGGTGGAAGGTTCACAGTTCATCAGTAGTTTAGCTACATTAAGTTGCCCAGTGGACTTCTTACTGGTACAGCTGCCTTTGAGTCACCCATGCTCGTATAGGGTATCCCAAGCTCACCACTCTGGACTAGGATAGAATCCTTTCTTTGCTCTGTGAGTACCCACTGTAACTGGGGTGAATACCATTTCTTTTCTCACCCAGTTTTAAAAATACCACACAGTATCTGTCTGCCTAGCAGGTAGTGGATGGATGTGACCTTTCTGATCCTTGGGTCAGAGCTACGTGTATAATGGCCACCGTAGAGCTTGAGGACAGAACTTCACATCCAGGGGATTCCCTGGGATTTTCCCCCAGCTCTTCTGGAAAGGAACCTGCTGCAGTTCTGGCTGTTCCTATGGTTATAATTTGTTTTGTTTTTGTTTTTGTTTTTTCTGAGGAATCCTGAATAATAGAATAGTCTCCCATATGAGTGGCTTGCCCATGCTCTGACTGTCACTGAAGATAGACAATGACTTTCAGTGACAGGCAGGAGGGTCTGCTTACTGCTTCATGCCCATTCAGAAGTATGTGCTCTATGTGCCCTAAACAAGCTTCCTTTGCCTGCATTTCAGTTTTTATTTGTTCTATTTACTTGAGTTTAGCTGGTTCTCTGGGACTCTGAATGTCCCATGAAGGGGACCTTATGACAGCAACTGGCCAGAGTTTGTTGGGTTTGGCTGAAGCACGAGTTTTAAGAATTGGCCTTTCTTTAAGAAAGACCCCAGACTCCCTGAAATTCTTTTTAAAATGTTTTTCTGTAAAATATTTATGCTTGATCCAACATGCGCCTCATGGAGAAGCAATAGTGAGTGAAGCAGGATGAAGAGGGAGGAATTCCAGAGAAAGAACACAAAGATTCTGGAAGAGAAAGGTACAGGAGTGGCAGGATGGATGTTACAAGTACCTCCCTCAATGCACAGCAGACCGCATCTCTTCTGGGCCTAGAGCCAGAAACTTCAGGTGCCAGTTGGACTACATCCTGTGTCAGGGTCCAGCTACCTGATGAGAAGTACATGCGTGTCCTGGTGTGCACAGTGGGTTCTAGGACTGTGGAGGAAACACAGGTAGCATGTAGTATGTTTATGGAGCACATTCTAGTGGTTGCTGCGACACAGAACAGTAAAGATCTGATCTCACCATTCCTCTGAGCAAGCACAACTCTTCTTTTATAGATAAGAAAAATCATCTGCAGCACTTATAGAGGAAGATACAGGACCAACTTTTTGACAGGGGTACCCCCAAAGATCATGGCTGTGAAAGAAAGAGACACAGACACACCATGAAGAAGGATACGGGTGAATGCATAGTGGTTCCCTGAGTAAAGTGATGACTGAAGAAAGCCAGAAGCCCAAAGTCCATGGCCCCAGCCACACTGACAAGGGAGGGGGTATGTAGAGTCCAAAGGGTGGGTGTTCAACCCCAGCATTGGAGTCTTAGGGACTGATTCTCAAGCAGATGACGTTAAACTGAAGACAGTGGGTTGAAAACAAAAAACATGATTAGGGTGCTTTGGGTTCTTTTATGAAAATATGGGAATTTCTGGGAAGGAGGAGAGTAGGGATGGTCCCCAGAGCTGCCCGATCCTTGAGAGCCTCAAGGAAATGATGGTATTTGTGAAGGTAATATGGAGGACAGCCAGTGCAGTCATCACTGATAGAAATGGAAATGAGGCACTGAGATGTAGACAGGCCCAGGCCAGAGGAGAAATAGAACAGAAGCCCTGAGTCCAGAATCCACTGGGTGATTGTGATGTACAGAGTTCAGCAAGGTTGTGGGTCACAGCTCTCCAGGAAGATGTCTGGGCCACCAGCTGTTTTAACCAGAGTTTGGGAGGTTCAATCCATGATAAGACCCATGGCCTTGGGGCTCTAGGGGAACCATCAGCAGCATGTGACCCAGCAGAGCTGCTCACCAAATGCTGGGGCACAAAACAGAAAGACTAAGACTTAAACTAGCATCCCTTTCAGGGTACTTTCCCAGTGACCTAAGACCTCCCACCATGCCTCTCAAAGGCCCTGTCTCCTTGTAGTTTGAGGACCTGTAAGATCCAAGTCACAGTAAGTGCTCAATGGGCAGAGGAACCAGGACTGAGGGAAGATGCTCCTGTTGCTGTGAGGGGAGCTGTGTACATGGAAGGCACTTCTATACAGTAAGCTGGTAGTGTCTTAGAATATAGGGTAAAGTGGCACCTATTACAGGGTTTGCATGCACTGGTCTGTGCAGCAGCTTCAGGGTAGCTGCTGTGTGCCTCTGCCTTTGGCTCCAGCACAGAGGCTTTGACACACAGGGGTCATGTTGGAGGCAGGGTATCATGTGTGGAGGGTATCACTTGGCAGAAATGAGGGTGCTGAACCTGGTCTCTGAGCTCATTTGCAGCTATGGCTCACAACCAGAGAGGAAGTAATGAGGTATTTTCACAGCAGATAGTTGGAATGCAGAGGGCCTGATCCTGCCTGCAGCTAGGAGGGTGTTTGATGGTAGAAATGGGTCCACAGCCAAAGCCCACATCATCGTAAGGGTGTTATCTTTTTATCGCTCTGTCCTGCTTTCTCAAGAGGAATTAAGTTTAATTCCTACCACTCCAGGCCAAACCTGTGATGGTACTCCATCACAAACCCAAAAAAAAAAAAATGCCCTTGAGCCCCACATCTCTGTTTTAATGAAAGATATGTGGACTTGGGGCCTTCTGTTCACAGACTGCTAAGGTGTTGGGCAACAGATAACAATGGAAAGGGTCAATCATGCTCTTGACCCTTGGGGTTGGGACTGCTTCTGGTTGGGATGGAATACAGTGATGGCTCATTTTAACACTCTGGAGTAAACTGGCCAAATAAAGTTGGAAAAGATCAGTTTACTGTGAACTTGCTGAGAGGACAGAGGGAGAGCAGACATCAGGGCCCAGGAATGGCCTGGTACACAGACACCGTCGAGCTAAGACTGTTGTCATGCCCAGGATGGGAATCCTGCAAGAACAATGCACCTCTGTCCCCAGTGCAAAAGGGGGCCGGCCTCTCTCACCTCAACTCTCAGGAATCAAACAGACATGCAAAGACCCTGTCTCAAAAAGACCAAAAACAAAAAAAGTTTAAAATACTAACATGATTTTAAATGTAACATATTGAGTTAAAATAAAACTTCATTGCTGAGAATAACAATAGTGTCTTAAATCTTCATCTTCCCATATAATCTCCAGAAATATTAAATAAGATAAATGTTGTAAAAAGGAATACATTCTCAATATATGGAATGACAAAAATTGCTCAAATTTAAAATTACCTGTAAAAAAACAAACAGGAGCATCCCTTCATGCTCCTTCCACATTTTGCTGCAAACGCAGCCACTTTTAAAAGCCTGAAGGAAGGAGAAGTGGGCCAACTGGGCTGCAGGGAGATCACCATTGCAATGAGAAAAGTCAGCCAAATATCGCAATGGTTGGAAGGTGTTCTGGCAAATGTTGTGAGCGGTGGATTATAAAGGCATTGCTCTGGGGGAACGAGGTAGGCAAGGTGGGGCAGAGGCGCTGTGTGGAAGATGATGAGAGTTTACAGTGCTACAAGATGAGGAAATTTTAAAAGTCAGCTGCCTCCACAACACCCTGTGCCCTCACTCCCAGCAGAAACCCAGGTGGGATTCATGCTGCCCCACATGGGCAGAAGAGGGTGCTGTTGATTTAGGAAACCAGAAAGCCACCTGTGCCCATAAAATTAATGAGATGAAATATGTTAATCCACTAAAAGCACCACATTAAAATCAATAATCAAAGCCAACACCAAATCCTCCTTTACCCCTCAAAAGAAACATGAAGTAGGATAAAATTTTAATTATTATTATTTCAAACTAAGTTAATTATTCTTGATAATAATTTGTGACACAAAAAAGGTACTGGACACGATGGTTAAAATCAAAAGGAAGAATGGGCTAGAGAGATGGTTCAGTGGTTAAGAGTATTGTCTGCTCTTATGGAGGACCCAGGTACGATTCCCAACACCCACATGGTGGCTAACAACCATCCCTAACTCCAGTTCCAGGGGATCCAATGCCCTCTTCTGACCTCCATGGACACTGTACAAGATGAGTGCAATTACAAATATGCAGGCAATACGCTCATACACAAAAGGTTTTTTTTAAATCAAAAGGAAGAAAATGAAAAGCATAATAAAAATAAGATGAGAGTTGATTGAATTCAGAAAAGAAATGGAAGAAAATTATCTCATAGCTGAAGAATACGTTAAAAGCTACCTATGGAAATCTACTAAATTGAAACTCTTACAGGTTTATTTAACATATTTAGGGAAACAGTCAAAACAGTGAAAATGGGGTAATGAAAAACTAGAACTGGCTGCAGAGAAAATGGCTGAAGTAACATGTAGCCTCGGAGTCCACGGATGAAGTAGAACAAACATAAAATGATAATCTAGAAGACTTTCAAAAATAATAGATGTCGTTAATCTATGTGTTTTACTCATGATGGTCAACAGCATGACACAGATTTCAAAGTAAAAGAAAATGTCCTCAAAGTCACCAGTGAATGCTCATTGACTACAGAGAGCGAAGGAATGAGCTTCACCAACAGATGCCATGATGACTGTCACAAAAGATATATGGGAATGTGAACATGTTTCCTGATGTCTGGGACTGAACAGCACCAGAGAGAAGGAGGTGAGATGACTTTTCCCAGGGAAGCCATTTCTGTTCACCTCAGATACTCAGATATGGAAGCCAACAACCAAAGGAATACCATCTAAGTCCTGCTTGCTGAGCTCCTGGGTTTATCAGAGTTATTCACAGGAGCATGGGTGACTCCTGCAGCTACATTTCCAACACCCCCACCACATTGGTGACAGCTCACCCTCCCTCTAAGGGGAAATGTGTCAACCCAGAGGAAACTGCACAGGACAAAGGGGTGGATGAGTAGGAAAATGTGCAATGTCTCAAAAAAAAAAAAAAAAACGAACAGTACTCGAGTATTAAACTGAGAATCAGAGGAAACCCATGGTTCTTAAGACATCTTTCAATACAAATAAAACAAATTAAACTATTAGCTCAAAACTCAAATAAGAATACAGCAAAAGAAAGAAAAGAAAGTCCAACAAAGGAAAGACACGGATAAAGGATAAGTTAATGAAGTAGAATTTTTTAAACTTTTGTTAAACATTTTTTTTATGTGTATGGGTGTATTGCCTGCATGTACCTGTATCATGCAATGCCCACGGAGGTCAGAAGAGGATGTCTGATCTCCTGGGACTGGAGTTATGGACAGTTGTTAGCTGCCATGTGGGTGCTGGGATTTGAACCTGGGTCTTCTGCAAGAACAACCAGTGTTCTTAACCACTGAGGCATCTCTCCAGGCCCTGAAGTAGAAAAATTTTAAAGTAATAACCATTAAAGAATAATCCCCTGTCTATAAATGAACAAAATTCACATCACTAGTTAACTAAATAAGA
>NW_008340356.1:1292380-1303898 GCF_000622305.1 Nannospalax galili | reverse complement strand
TCTCCTTGAACTGGAGTTATGGACAGTTGTTAACTGCCATGTGGATGCTGGGATTTGAACCTGGGTCTTCTGTAAAAACAGCCAGTATTCTTAACCACTGAGCCATCTCTCCAGGCCCTGAAGTAGAAAAATTTTAAAGTAATAACCATTAAAGAATAATCCCCTGTCTATAAATGAACAAAATTCACATCACTAGTTAACTCTAAATAAGAAAAATGGAGAAACATGCACATTCATATTTTTTTTTTCAAGCATGCAAACTTTATAGAATTTGGCTGGGAAATATATACAAAGGGAAATAAGTAATTGAATGTGATATTTAAAAGATAACCATTAAAGAATTATTCATATAAGCTTCTACAAAGGGTGACCTCATATGAAAAAGCAAACATGAAAAAATAAGCTATAGAAACGTGGTGGGGGGAATACTACTGGCCTTCTAGAAAGTACTGGCTATAGAGGACATTCAGGCATTTCATACACCCTCTGAGTTCAAATGCTGTGGTGTTGATGCATGGCTGCAAAACAGGTGGAGGTGAAATTAACTACATTTCTAGAAAGAGATGCAAGCCATTTCAGTGCATGATGGAGGCCATACCTCATCTTAGAAGTAAGGAAGGGCTTCTTAATAAATAGTTTTTGAATAGCTATTGGCAATTCAGACAAAGACCAAGTTAGATCCTTTTCCCTCATCATAGTAAATAATAAACTACAAATGTATCAGGAAAAAGGGAAATATGCATGTACTAGAGGGAAATATCTGTGTACCCCCTTTAATGTGGGATAAAAAAGATTTTCTACCACAACTCAAAATCAAGATACAATAGAAGAAATGAATCAAATTTGATTACCTAAAATCTGCTTAAATTTTGATGGCAAACCCTATGAATAAATTAGCAAGCAACTATTTGTGACATTCTCCTGTCCCATTTCTGGGAAATTTATTCAAAATAATTGATGAAAACTGGTTATAATTTTCTTAACCGCTGGATATAAGAGGTTATATGAAGGTTTTGCTAGGGAGATCTCAGATCAAGATGTCCATAAGGCTCTAAAAAGCATGTAGGATTTCCTGGGATGCAGCAGCCTGGGTGAATGTGCAGGTGAAGTCGGAACTGCTGTCTTAGGGCTGCCTCTCCCTTATGGTTGCCCCTGAGGACCACACAGAGGAAGGAAGGGCCCAGGGATGATTGAAACAGACAAGGCTCAAAGGTTTCTCCAACAAGTAGAGGCCCTTTGGCAATGGTTACTGGACTTATTGATAAAGAACATAAACAGACTCTATCCAGTCAGCTAACAGCTTGCATAACTGAGCATGGCTTCAGCAGCACACAGTCAAGTATGCAAACTTTACAGAATTTGGGAAAGTCACCAGTAAACCAGCAGTGTCTCCAGAAATTATTACAACAGAAACCTTAAGGCTGGAATCCACAATTTCCAAGTTGACAATCATTTTCAATATTCAGTCCAAGAAAAGCATCATGAAGCATGCTCAGAAACAAGAAGGTATGTTCCCAACACAGGAGGACAAACTATCCAAAAGAAATTGCCCTAGGGAAACCATGCTATGTTTACTAGATGAAGAAATCAGCAAGACACTCTCTAAAGAATTAAAGGAAATGGTGTCTAGAGAATTCTACAGAGTGGTGTGAGAGCAGTGGTTCTCTAAGTCACTATTATCAGTATCAAAGGAAAAATTATAAGAAATGTAATTATCATTCAATTGGAAAGTTTAAAAGCTGAAGTAAACTCCTCACTAAAGAGACTTGACTACATGCCTCAGTTTTCAGAAGAAAAAATATCCACTTGAGGACACATCAACTGTATTCATTCTTAAGAAGAAAAAAGGAAAAAATAATAAAGAAACAAGAACATAGAGTCAGAGACTTCAGGCACTGCCTTAATCATTTCCAGCTACTGCAATGAACATACCACATACTGGGTGCCTGATGAACAACAGAAAATTGTACATCTCAGGATAGTGGCTGAAGGTCTGAGACAATGGCCAGTTGGGTGTGGGGTCCCAAGAAAGACCTTCTTGCCTGCAGGTGTATTATTTTTAGATAATAATCTAAAGTTCCACGTTCTGATATAAAAGAAAATCACAAGAAAACTCAACATAAAGAAATGAGAAGGAAAGGAATAATAAAGATTTAGTATGGAAATAAGGTAATATAAAAAGTATTTCTCTTCTAGGCCACCTGGGGCTACAAGAAGACCCTGCCTCAAAAAGACCCCCAAAAAGCATTTCTCATTAAAAGATCAAAATTGATATACCTTCTACTTAGCAGAACAAGAGGTCAAAGAAAACTCAGATCAGATTAAGAATGAAAGACCAGAAAGAGATGGAAGGCTGAAAAAAATTGCTACAAACTTATATCTACCAACAAATTAGAAAATCTGAATTAAATGGCATATTCCTTAAAAAGACAAAGACAGAGCCTTTAAAACATCAGAATACACGTGTAAGAAGTGGAGTGTTAATTTAGTAATCTGAAAATCTCTCCAGGTTAAGACTTTACTGTTGAATCTATTGAACATTTTAAAATAATGAAAATCAGCCAGGCATGGTGGCATATGCCTTTTAATTCCAGCACTTGGGAGGCAGAGGTGGGCAGATCTCTGAGAGTTCAAGGCCAGCGTGGTCTACATAGGAAGGAAGGAAGAAAGGAAGGAAATAAAAATTTCACAAAACTTTCCAAATAAACACATTGATAGACATTTCCCAACTCACTGTTTGAAGCCAATATTGCTCTGCTCCCCAAACCAGAAAAAGATGTAATTAAAATTATAGACACTCTCCTTCAAGAAAACAAGTAAGCAGTCCTCCACAGACACTGCAGATCAAATGTAGCAACACACAAACAGAATTACACACCAAGAATAAATAGAATTTATCCCAAGAATGCAAGCTTGGTTTGACATACTAAATCCAATCAGAATAACACACCATACTGATGGGGAAAAAGGCAAAAATATATATAATCACATCAACAGAGGTTAAAAGATTTGACAGAATTCAGTACTCTTTCCTGATAAATTATTAATCCAGGCTAGAAAGGAAGAAAGAACAATATTTATTCACAAATTATATGATCTTGAATGTACAAAATTCTAAAACACTCCACAGTGAATTCAAAACTAGATTGCATGATACACGATCAATATGCCAACATGCAAAAATCATAATAAATAATAGAAATACATGATCAGAAAAGAAATTTTTAAATCTATTAAGATATTACAAAGTTAATGAAATATCTAGTTTTAAAAACACAAGATTCAAGTAATAAGCAGATTAAAAACATTGTTGAGGAAAATTACAGGTGATCCAAATATACAAAAGACCCCCAATGCTCTTATCTCCAGAGATTTAATATTGTTGATGGTGTAGTATTCTCCATGACAATTTAATGTATAATTTGACAAGTTGATTCTAAAATTCATATGAAAACAAAAAGAATTCAGAATCCAAATCAATATTGAGAAAATAAACTAGGAGAATTTATACCATTGGTTCAAACTTTACTGCAAAGCTTCAGTACGATGACACAGCAAACTGAGAAACTAGAGCCCTAGATCAGATGACAAGCAGGAAATTTAAGAACGTGTGTGTACTGGATAGCTTTAGTGTCAACTTGACACACCTGGGTTGAGGGAGCCTCAATTGGGGAATAGCCTTCATTGGACTGGCCTATGGCCATGTCCATGGAGCACCTTCTTGATTGTTGACTGATGTGGGAGGACTCAGCCCACTGTGGGTGGTACCAACCCTGGGCAGGTAGGCCTGTGTTGCATAAGAAAGCGGCTGAGCAGGGGTCAGGGGAGTAAGCCAGTAAGCAGCATTCCTCCATGGCCTGTGCTCCAGCTCCTGCTTCCAGGTTCCTGCCCTGAGTTCCTACCTTGGGCTCCCTGATGAACTGTGACCTGGAGATGTAAGACAAATAAACCCTTTCCTCCCCAAGTTGGTATTGGTCAGCGTATTTTGTCACAGCAATGGAGAAGCAAACTAGGACAGTGTGTGATCCAGGTGTGAACTGGGATCATTTTACTGAAACTATTACTACTTTCTGTGAACTGGCGATTTTAACAAAAGTACTGGGATCCAGATTTATACACATATGGAAACATATAAAATCTTTTAAACACTGAGGATGATTTCATAGATGTAGAGTACGTACATGCTTGAGGAGAAAAGTATCACAATTTACTTCAAAATATTGACCAACTCACTCTATGAACCCAGAGAAACATTCATGAGAATTCCAATTTCTTTTTATCCAAGGAAACCAACCATGCTCCCATGTAGTGCTGGGTTTACAGATGTAAAACCATGAATGTGACATTTTGTATATGTATGTTCATACATGCTGTACATGCAATACTTCCCATTTTATGGGTTAAAATAGTATAGCTTGAAATGTTATCTGTTACTATAAAAGGATATTATATAAAAGATAAAAAGGAAATTTGAAAATATTCTTTTTGAGTAAGTTCCCCTTTGGTGAAAAGAGACTCCGGTTATTCTGTCTAGGAAACCTGCGGGGGGAGGGGGGAGGTTTGAGCCAGCGACCCCACGCAGTGATGATTGGGATGAGTAAGCACCAGCCCATGAAGCCCCCAGTACCGGAGACAATCAGACGCAACAGGGAGCCTAGTCAAGCAGGGACTCATTTATTGCAGGTGTTACAGAGCTTATAAAGGCACCTAGAAATCCCCCCTCCCCCATGAGGGTGGATCTTAAGGATGGTCACCGCTGATCATGCACTCCTCAGCAATACGGAAGGATCCTTCAGACTTTTAAAACAAGTCAGGCCACGCCCCAGTAACTTCCTCTCGGACTTCTGCAAGGTGGGGCCTTTAGGTCCCCACAGAAACCGAGCCCTGGTACTTTGCAAGAACAGCTGGCTCTTAACCACAGAGCCATCCATGGTGGTTTGAATGAGAATGTCCCCCATACGCTCCAAGTATTTGAACACTTGGTCCCCAGTTTGTAGAACTGTTTGGGGAGGGTCATGAAACCTTTAGGAGGTGTGGTTATGCTGAAGGAAGCACATCACTGGGATGGGGGGTTTCAAAGGCATGCTCTACTTCCAGTTCTCTCTCTCTCTCTCTGCTTCCTGTGCATGCTTGAAGGTATGAGTACTTGGTTTTCTACTCTGGCGGCCTCTTACCACCTCCTGCCACGCCTGCCCCACCATGATGGACTCATCAGTCTAGAAATGTAAGCCAAATAAACTCTTCCTTCTACAAGTTGCATTGGACATGGTGTTTTATCACTACAATAAAAAAGTAAACAGTATATCATCTCTCCAACCCCTGAAGACTTTCTTTTTTAGGCAAATCAGTTGGCCTTCTGGACTATTACTGTTCTCGTCTCATAAATGGAATAGGTTCCAGAATGGCCTGGGAGAAGTTGTTGACATTATCCCCCACCTGCTTGCATCTGTTACCCCATAAGCTTCCACACCATCCCCAGACTCCTTATTGACCACCCATGAGTGTCCGATCTCTTCCTGAAGATGTGAAATGCTGAGTTGACTAGCCATGTCTACATTTATCTTGCATAAGACAAACCTAGGCTGATTTTAAAAGATTGACCTGTATTACCAGGCATGGTGGCACATGCCTGTAGTCCCATCACTCGGGAGGCAGAGGCAGGCAGACCTCTGTGAGTTCAAGGGCAGCCTGGTCTACATAGTGAACCCCAGGCCAGCTTGGGCTACAGGGAGACCCTGTTTCAAAAAGACCAAAAATAAAAAAGAAGGAAAGAAAAAAAGATTGATCTGTATTAAAATAGTCTACTCACAGGACCGTAGGTATTACATATTCTGAACATTCCATTTATACATTTTACTTCTTTTGACTTCACATAAGAAAAACATTATTCTTTGATTTCCTGAAATCTTCAAGGAAAATACCTTGTTGATTTAAGAACTTCTAATTCGGTGTCACACAAAGCCTCAGAGGAAAACCCTGTAGAAAATACAACCTTTCGTAACAAGCTCACTATCTTCTTTCCTACATTGTCAGTTTTCAGTTGCTATGTTTCCAGAAGATTTAAAGACAATGAATTATTTACATTGGTAGCTGCTGAAAATTAAACACCTTTCAGAAATGAAGCAAATGTAAAATAATAATCTGAAAAGTGTAGTGAATTCCTATGTTCAAATATCAGAGTACAGAGTCATCCTCTTTGTGAGGCCATGGCTTTTCACATTGTCCATTAAAAGACGGATTTTTCAGGATGTCTGAGTAAGTACATTTTCAGAAGTTTTCTAGCCTAAGTTTCATGAAAAATTGTTGAAATACAAATGTGAGCTACACAGAATTCTGAATTGCAGCAGCATTTTATTTCAGTAATTCTAACTACCCACGTTAATGTTACTTTCTTTACAGAAACTGACCTTTTGAAACTAAAAATAATTAAATGTATCTGATGAGTTGTATTTGGAGAATTACCATTTTTCCATGTTATAAAGTTCAGCTATCCCCAAACTTCCATGTGTATATCCAGACACCTGCTTTGTGTCTACACTGGAGAACCTTTGTTCAAAACTGAGCTTTTCACTTCTCCAATCAAATCAGGTCCATCTATGCCTCTACAACAGCTTCTACAGATATCCTATGTCTCAGATACCCAAGTAAGGAAGTGACTCATTTGCAGGATGAGCCTTGTGTCGGTCAGCAGAGGACATATTCTGCAGATGGTGCTGTCTGCAGGGGTGCCATCAGTAGAGGGCTCCATCAGTAGAGGGCACCTTCTTGCAGAGGCTGATGTGAGCAAAGGATACTGTCTGCAGAGTGCCGCCAGCAGAGGGCACTATCTGCCAGCAAAGGCTCTGCTCCAAGTGATCAAGCTGGGGCATACCATAGCAGCTTGCACAGTTCATACTGAGGCTTTGGAAGGCCCTGTGGAAGCAAAGGAACGTGAGATGAAGCAATGACTTTGAGATGTTTGGCACAGAGATAGGTAAGTTATTTCTTCTCATGACCACATCCATAGAAGGAACAAGTCTGAGGATTCTAATCCACATCAAGCACACACACATAGCACCTTCAAGGACTTAACCCAGGACCTTTAGTACCCTGGTTGATGAAAACACCATCTCTCAATTGCTCAGGCCAAATATTTCGAATGAATCATTAATCTTCCTTATCCTTTTATACTCTACATTTAATCCTTAAAGAATTCCCACTGGCTTTACTTCGAAGCATGTTCAGGATGCAGTTCTCACCATTTACTGTAGCCATCTTGACCTGGAATACTTAGAATGCTTCCAAGGCTCCCACCAGAGCCCCCTAACCTGTTTCCAGCCCCACCCTTGCCCCATGGAGCACTTTAGTTTCATGACGCATTTAAAATTGTGTCCTATCATGTTACTTCTCTGCTTAAAACTCTATGAAGCTCCAAGTTCCCTCCAGATAAAGCTGTTGTCCTGTAGCCCTCTGAGGCTCCCTGACAAGATATTCTTGCATAAACTTTCTCATGAGCTACAAGGCTCTCCAGACATACATGCTTAAAGTTTACCTTAATTCACCAAGCATATTTTTAAAGCCATAGGAACAGTCTTTCACTGTCCCTTCATAAATCACTGGTTATTCTTGCAGAGGACTTGGGTTCAGTTCCCAGCATCCACATGGCAGTTAACAACCATCCATAATTTCAGTTCCAGGGGATCCAATAGCCACCTTTAACTCCAGTTTTAGGGGATCCAATGCCCTCTTATGACTTCCATAGGCATTGCATGACACAGGTGCACTTACACACATGCAGGCATACAATCATATGCATAAAAATAATAAATAAAAATTTTAAGCAGTAATGCTGTCTCCATGCACATATTATGTATCTTAAGGACTCTCGGAAGACAATTTACAATAAAATGGTGGTCTCCTTTCCATCTATTCACCCCCCCCGACCCAGACCAGCTGCATTGCATCACAAAATGGCAAACCTATTTATTATTGGCCTAATTAAACCTGATTGGAGGGCTGTCTGGTTGCCAAAATGAAATGTATTCTTAAATAAGAGATGTGCACAGGACATTCCTCACCATGAGTTTGGACCATGACTTCTCTTCATCCATATGGATCATTGGGGTATCCAATTTCCACATCAATCTACTAAGCATTTCCCATGAAATGTTTCAGCGTATGAGAATGCAACTATATGTCACACATGTCTCATTTCCAAAACTTAATCCTCACAAACACTTCTTATTTCACCCCAGATGGCAGTGTCTTGATTCACATTTGGTGGAGAAAAGTCCTGCTGGCCAACTCTCACTCACAATGCAGAGGAGGAAGGCACACCTGGGCCTGCGTGAGGCGTCCTACAGATACATATCCCAGTTGATTCACACACTTTGACTTTGACAGACTTTGCTCATTCCTACTTCAGTCTCGTGAAAACCCAGAGGTGATGTTCTGCCTTATGCTGAACTTGGCTCGTGTGTCCTACTTTCTTTTGTCAGACTCCAAGGCTGGCTTTTGGCAGGTAGAGCAGGCCCTGAGAGTCTCATCCACATGGGATACTCCTTGCTGGGCACAGTTGTCCATCTGATCCCAGTTCTCCTGTGGCTTGTGGTTTAATTCTCAGAAGAGGACCAAGTAGTAGCCTTTCCTGGGTCAGCCAAGTACAGGCTTCTTTAGAGAGAAAACCCTTCCCCACTTGAGGCTTAGCCCACCTTTCCCCAGGAAGGTTCACTGTGACCCTGCTTTGGTTGTTGAGGATTGACGATACTTTTCCATGTAATTTAGCAAAGACTCTTAGGCTTAGAGCTCCCATGAGGAAATAATGGTATTCTCTGCACTGTGTGCAGAGACCAGAGGCCTGTGTGACTCTGAGGGAGCCACATCAGCACAACAGGTCCTGCAGAGACTAGAGTGGGCACTTGCCTCCTCTTTGGGAAGGCCCAGGTCCTGAGCACTGTGGAATCTGAAGTTGCAAGGGCACCAGTCACCTTTCTTCTACCCATTGCCTTCACCTACCTGCTCCTTCACCCAGAATCACTTTGGAAGAAATGACAAGAAGTTTAAACTAGCTTATAAACAAATACATGTAAACTCATTTACGGGAGCCTGCCTAACCCAGGCACTGACAACCACCCCAAATGACAGGCCTGGGGACCCATCACTAGGACATTCATAGTTAGGCTGAGGTGAATACTTTGGAGGAAAATAAAGACAATTATAACTATATATTTTCTTTTCATTTACCATAAGTATCGATTATTTTTAAATAAGAGACCAAGGAAGGTGACATTCCCTGAAAAAAAAAAAAAACATTTTATGTGTAATGAAAAAATATTACTTTTTTGTTGTCTTACAAATAAAAACGTTTAAGATAGACAGACCCTTAGCCCAGTTAACCAAAAGAAAGAAAGAGTACTTCCAAATCAACAAAATCAGAGATGAAAGGGGAAACATGACAACAGAAAACCAAAAGATCCAGACCATTATAAGGGAATATGTTAAAAACCTATACACTACTAAAAGAAATAGATGGATATCTAAAATCATGGGAACCACTGAAGTTAAACCAAGAAAAGATCAACAGTTTAAACAGACCCATAACTTACGAGGAAATTGAAACAGTAATACAAAGCCTCCCAACTAAAAAAACTCAGGCCCAGACGGATTTACAGCAGAATTCTACCAAACATTTAAAGAAGACCTCCAACCAATGCTACTTAAATTGTTCAGAAATATAGAAACAGAGGGAGAGCTACCAAATTCCTTCTATGAAGCCAGCATCACTCTAATACCCAAACCGGGTAAAGACACAACCAAAAAAGAAAACTATAGACCCATATCCTTAATGAACATAGATGCAAAAATTCTCAACAAAATACTCAAAAACCACATACAGACACACATCAAAATGATCATTCACCATGATCAAGTAGGCTTTATCCCAGAGATGTAGGCATGGTTCAATATACGCAAGTCAAACGTCATTAATCGTATAAATGGACTAAAAGACGAAAACCACATTGTCATCTCAATATATACAGAAAAGGCTTTTGACAAAATTCAGCATGCATTTACGTTCAAAGTCCTAGAGGGAATTGGACTGGAGGGAACATACCTCAACATAATTAAAGCCATATATAACAAACCCACAGCCAACATCATTCTAAATGGAGAAAAACTGGAAGCATTCCCATTAAAATCAGGAACCAGACAAGGATGTCCACTATCTCCACTCCTTTTTAACATAGTGCTTGAAACTCTGGCTAGAGAAATAATACATGAGAAGGAAATTAAAGGTGTACTAATTGGAAAAGAAAAGGTCAAACTATCACTTTTTGCATATATGATACTATACCTAAGAGATCCCAAAAGTTCCACCAGAAAAGTCCTAGAACTGATCAACACTTTCAGTATAGTGTCAAGTTATAAAATCAATCTACAAAAATCAATAGCCTTTCTATATACCAGTAACAAGCAATTAGAGAAAGAATATAGGGAAATGCTCTCATTCACAATAGCTGCAAAAATAATAAAGTATCTTGGAATAAATCTGACCAAACACACCAAAGATCTCTACAATGAAAATTTTAAATTGTTAAGGAAAGAGATTGAGGAAGATACCAGGAGATGGAAGGACCTCCCATGTTCATGGATTGGAAGAATTAATATTGTGAAAATGACCATCCTACCAAAAGAAATATATAGATTCAATGCAATCTCAATCAAAATCCCCATGACATACTTCACAGAATTAGAAAAAAAATCCTTAAATTCATATGGAAACAAACTCATGGGATTGCAAACTCATGCAACCTCTATAGAAAACTGAGTCGAGAACTCTTAAAATACTAAAAATGAACCGACCACATGACCCAGTTATACCACTCCTTGGCATATACCCAAAGGACTCATCCTATTGTAGAGACCCTTGTACATCCATGTTTCTTGCTCCTCTTTTCACAATAGCTAAGAGATGGAAGCAACTTAAGTGTCCTTCAACTGAGTGGTTAACAAAATGTGGTGTATTTACACAATGGAAACACAGACTCAGAAAAACAAACGATGTATGTTCTCCCTCATATGTGGCTCCTAGCACCAAATCCATTTAAATTCCAGGTCCTTTTAATAAGAAGAAACTATACAGCAGTCCTTTCTGCATGAAATAACTCCATCATCACAACTTCAGCTGAGCCTGATCACTAAACCTTGTCACAGTTGGGCTTGTTAGCTCCTAGCACCAAATCCATTTAAATTCCAGGTCCTTTTAATAAGAAGAAACTATACAGCAGTCCTTTCTGCATGAAATAACCCCATCATCACAACTTCAGCTGAGCCTGATCGCTAAACCTTGTCACAGTTGGGCTTGTTGACAATTGTGTTCATTCATTGAAGAAGGGCCAAGCAGGGCCATCGGACTCTAGCTGCATTATCCAGCCACTCTTCCCAGCCAACTGTATGTAATTTGACCCTAATCACACATGGCCTCCAGGACTTGGGGAGGGCTAAAGGATACAATCTGGGGAAGGCTAGGAAGAGAAGG
>NW_008340356.1:1280539-1292331 GCF_000622305.1 Nannospalax galili | reverse complement strand
GATATGGGAATGTAAATATCTTACAAAATAGAAAAAAATGAGAAAGCCTAAGCAAGTGATGAAGGTCTGTTTAGGTGATATGATATATAAAGGATTAGGCAAAAACAATATACACATAATCTTAAAATATCTATGGTCATAGTTTAGTCAACTAGTTTAAAATATATGTCAAGTCAAAGTTTATTTGAGATTATTTGATTTTTTACCCAAGCCTTATCTACATAACACATGATAATTAAAAGTATCAGACTGGTGGAACTAACCTTATTGGGTACTTAACAGCCATAGTTTGAGGCCTATAATAATGTGGTCAGAAAGACTTAAAGGAAAGTTTTTGCCCTTTGCACTCCAAGGTCGACTAAGTTCTGGGGGACTATGGAAGATCTCTCAAACTGTCCTGTAACTGTGGTGAGTCACCTGTCCTCTTGTTCAGGGAGGACATGGAGACCCCACGAGATGGACTTGAACCAGTATCCAGTCTACAAAGAGGAGGATCAACTCAGAGGAAACATCTCATTCACGCTTCCAAGTGAAGCCAAACATGGTCAGGCAGGACCTTTGACTTATCGTCACATAGATGGAACTGGTAAAAGAAAGGAGCCAGGATCTCCTCCCAAGCCCATGTGACCCCTGAGGAACAGATCCTCAAATGACCTTAAGTGTAATAATAAATGGATTTATTTGGGCCAACTGTATGGTCTTAAACACCCCAAAGGAATGTATAACCAAAGAGTAAAGTCATCAATATATTTCTTTAAGAGTTCAAGGGATTACACTTCCCAGACATTAGGTGTAAGTCTATATAAAAAGTTATTTAGACAATTATTTCTCATGATGATTTTGTTCTTACCCAGAAAGTGCTGCTCAGATGTAATACTTTAAATAATGGATAAATTTGTTTTCTCCCCCTATCTAGAGACCTTTGAGAGGGAACTGACAGATTCTAACCACTCCAACAGCTATCACAATACCTGAAAGCAATTCCTGAATCCATCACTCTCAGCCAACTCCTATTCTGAATTCTAGTAGCAGATCTAATTACACTAACATGAATCGGAGGACAACCAGTCGTCAAGTCCGGCCTTGGCAGACAAAAGAAAAATGAGGAGGAACCCAATAGAGGGATGCTTTTGGAAGCTCTTGTCCAAAAATTCCAATGGACTCTCATATGAACATTTGAAATTTGCCCTGTTCTGACTTTTTTCTGGTTCCCTGTGTAGAACTTGTAATGCTAACTACTGTTGCCTTTACTTCTCCTTCACATCTCCTATTTACCAGTCAAGGACTTTCTTTTCCCCCTACAGACAAGAGTTATGCAATTTGGGACTCTTTTCAATAGACCCACTGAAGGGGTACCCCAATTGCCTTACCCTGCGTCCCTCTTCAGCATGGAAAAAGCCAGCGCGGTCTGCATCCTGATTCCCTATCAGCAATTTGGGTACCCTCTTTAGAGGATGGTATAAGAATAGGAGGTAGGAATTGGCTAGGCAGTTAGGGCAAAAAGACTCCAGAGAAAAGTAGCCAGTTTCTTGGCTAAAACTCAACAATGTCTTTGGGCCTCTTAGGAACCTACTCCATTCCAAAGGCCAAAAATGTTGAAAATATTTGGGAGCTTTTATCTAATGCTTAAAAGATTTTAGGGTTACCTCTTCAGAGGGAGGAATGTTAGAGTAGCCAAAAGCCCCATAAAAAAATAAATAAATCAAGGAAGAAAGAAAAAAAAAGAGGATTCCTTGGCTAGGCGTGGTGGCATGAGCCTTTAATCCCAACAATCGGAGGCAGAGGCAGGCGGATCTCTGTGAGTTCAAGGCCAGCCTGGTCTACATAGTGAGTTCCAGGCCAGCTGGGGCTACATCAAAACCCTGTCTCAAAAAGACCAAAAAATAAATAAATACTTTACCAAAATATAACATGTATTATTTGTATGTTAGAGTATATGTTTAAATTGTTACTTTTCTCCAGTATTATGGAAAAATACTTCAAATATTAGAATCAGAGAAAAATCCATACTGTATCTTGATCCTGATAAAGGATGACCTGTGATGCTGTGTTCAGAGACTCAGCTTCCAGACATACAAAGGTGCCAGGAAGAGCCAGTATCTGCAGGACACACACACACCATGTCTTTTTGTTTCTGTGTATGGAAAGTTTGATCCAGGATTCAAATCAAGGTTCTATTGTTACCAGCTGGGCCTAAAGATATTAATTTTTTTAATTTGTAAGGGATGGAAAGAAAAGGAAGGAATTGAGCCCACCGCTCTGCTCTCTGCTGACTACACAAATGGCAGAACCAGCAAGAGGAGATGGTGACTATTTTCTGCCCTGACTGGAAAAAGAAGCTGAGAGACAGAAAGCAACAGCTTGCTTCCTGTTCAAGATTTCCACACTTCCTGTGTTGTCCCAAGACCAAACAAAATTGTCAAGCAAATACCAGAAATCAATATTTGAAAAAGCAAAATGTAATTAACATAGCACTTACATGTCATTGGAAGTCACACTCTAAAACAACTCTCAAATATTACTTTTATTGTAAGTACAACAGACATAATACAGTGAAGAACTTTGACCACGGTGCCATTGCTTTGACGGAAATCTTGTTATCATTTGAATATCCAGTGCCCTCCCAAGGGGCTCATGTGTCGAAGCCTGGTCCCCAAGTGGCAACACTATTGAGAGGTGGTTAGATGACAAAGGCATTGACCTCACATATTAATTAGCCTACTGATGAGTTAGTTGATGGCTGAACTGGTTTTGGGAAGTAGGGTCTAGTAAGATGAAGTGGGTCACTGGGGACATGTCTTTGAAGGGCATCTCTCTCTCTCTCTCTCTCTCTCTCTCTCTCTCTCTCTCTCTCTCTCTCTCTCTCTCTCTCCCCTAGCTGCCATGAGGTAAGCAGTTTTGATCTAACACGTGTTCCCACCATGATGCTTTTCCTCACCATGGCACAGGCCCAGAAGTAACAGAACAAAGTGACAATGGGCTGGAACCTCCAAAGCAGCAAGCTAAACAAGCATTCCCTTCTCTAAAGTGGTTCTCTCAGATACTTGCCACCAATACAAAAACTGACTCACACAATTTTCCAAAGGACCAGGTGGACCCCAGGCAAGAGTTCTTCCTGAGGACCTTCCCAAGGGACACCCTGGCAAGGGGGCATTTCTCTGTCATAGGAGTTGAACTGGCCTCATAGAGTACCAGAGGAAAAGTCAAGGTTCTGATCATATGGAGGGTAATAGATACTGCAGAGCTTCTCTGGGGATTGGGAAGCCATGGCCACAGGAGTCAGCTGCAGAGATAGGGGATGTAGTCATCTGGACTGACTTTCCAAAGTACTTGCTCAGAGAATCCAGAGCATGCAGCCACTGTAAGAACTGAACATTTACCACATGGGTCACAAGGAAATACTGCCTGTCCTATAGGCACAGCCTCCTCTGTACACCTTTCCTGTGGTGACACGGGCTTTGATTAAAGGTCAAAGGTGATGTCCCCACAAGTGCTTATGGATTCCACAAACTCTCCAACTCGGGCACACCCTACCTTCCTTGGTCTCTTATTTAAAATTATTCTCTACTTATAGTAAATGAAAAGAAAATGTATAGTTATAATTGTCTTTATTTTCCCCAAAGTATTCACCTCAGCCAGCTACAACTGACCTGTTTTATAAAGACAATTGTTTTTCAGCTAAAGAATTTTGGGTTTCCCAAAATTCCCTTCTGAGTTCCCCATGTGGGTTGTAACCAAGATGTGAGGTAGAAATGACTGAGAGAGGACAGTGACAGTTTAAGCATTTCCCTATGATATTCAACATTTCAGTGGCTTTACATTCTTGAATCCCAGTGTGTGTTTCAGTGCTGTGGTAGTATTGAAGTTCTGGAGTATCCTTGGAAGCTGAGGTGGGTCTTTCCTGCCCCATCATAAGCCAGACTACAGATACAGATGTTTCTTCTGCAGAATACACTGTTAAATGCCATAATATCTCACTGGCATAGTTCTCCAAATCAGCATTTACAATCTCTGTCTCTCTGTAGCATATACAACATGTACGTGCATGCACAAACACAGGCACATTCTTACACATGGTCATCATGACACCTTTGCACTTAGTATTGAAATGCCACTCTGTGCTGCAGCTGTTTTAAATATTCCAATTAGCTTTAAGTGATAAAAGTCACTGTATATCCAAAGAGCAGACTGCCTTCCTAAAAGAGATGTGTGGAAATGGGTTTTATTAATTTCCTGAGAGACAGGAGAGTGAAGTAACATGCTCATATATCTTGATGGAAGTTGGGTGGGTGGCTCTGCCTTCACAGTAAGCATATCTCTGCTGTGTGACCTTCAAACTGGATGACACCATTTCTTGAACAGTCAGAGGACCTGTGCTCAGGTTCACAGGTGAGCTCTAGAGGGAGATGGTATTAGGATCACGTCACTAAGCTCTAGGGACCATCTCCACATGTTGGCTACAAATAACCAGAACTTTCTCCCTTACCTCAAAAATAAACCAGGCTTCAACCCGAGGAAGCAACTAGAGTTCAGTGAGGATGGAAGCCAAACCGCCAGTCAAGAACTATGCCCTCAGAACCTCTCTTGGTGATATCTGTCCTGGTGACTGTCTAGGGAAATGGAGCCTACAGCATCTCTCTTGGTTACTGTCTGTGGACATAGTATCTACAACATCTCTCCTGCTCACTGTCTCTGGACATAATGTCTATGAAATCTCTAGTGTTTACTATCTGTGGACATGATGTCCATGACACCTCTCCTGGTTGCTGTACAGGGACATGGTGTCTCTCCTGGTTGCTGTCTGAGGATATGGAGGCCATAGCAGACCAGGTGTCTCTCCTGGTCACTGCGTGGGTACTTGGAGTTCATGATATTTCTCCTAGTTACTCTCTGGGGATATGGTGTCTATGGAATCTATATTAGTTACTTTTTCTGTTGCTGTGATAAAGCACTTTAACCAAGGCACTATAGAAGGAAAAGTTTACTGGGCTTGCAGTTCTAGAGGGATAAGAGTCCATCATGACAGGGAGGCATAGTAGGTGTCAGCTGGAGCAGACAGTAAGTGCTTACATCTTCAGGCACACACAGGAAGTAGAGACAGTGAAACTGGAAATGGGACGTGGCTATGAACTCTCAAAGCCGACCCCCAGTGACATGCTTCCTCCAGCAAGGCTGCATCTCCTAAACCTCCACAAACAGCGCCACCAACTGGGGTCAAAGTGTTTATATACTTGAAGCCTGTGGGAAACATTCATTCAAACCACCATAGAATCTTGGTTACTATCTGAGACATGATGTCCATGGCATCTCTCCTAGTGGCACAAGCCACTCAGAGACTGAAATCAAAACCTTCCCTGGTGTACAGCACTCTGTCCACCCAGGTCTGTGACTGGAGGTACCCTTTTTCTGATTCTATGGTCTGCTCTACCATCTCATGGTGCTTCCTCCTAGGTATCCCAGAATCCCTGACCATAATGCTTTTCTTCTTTCCTAGGACCCCAGTGACTGGTCACTTAGGCCCACACCATGACCCTCCTGGTCAGGACTCTTCCTCAGCTCTCGCCTCTTTCACCCTCTGCTCCCTCACCACACAAATACCAGACAGGCTTTTCCACTCCAAGTCCTGCTCTTCCTCTGTTCTGGCTTCCCACTCAACTCAAGTCAAAACAAAACTGGCAAGTGGTGTTGGAAGCTGCTCACCTCTTGGTCTCTAACTATGTCTTTGTCTGCCAAGCTCACTGAACTTCACCTTCTGTCTCCTGGTTTCCTTAACCTGCCAAAGAGGAACTTTCTTCACCTCTTATTCATGGCAAAGATCTTCATCGCATTAAACCCAAGAAAAAGAATAACCTTTTTTCTCTACTCAGTCTGAGCACACAGAAAACGTGTTTTACACAGTGGTAACATGCACGTATCTAATCTCATTCAGACCCTTAATCACTGAGTAGCACAGGGTCCTGATGATGTTGGAAGGGTAGGTCTCAGCTTCCAGAAGGTCCACACTGTCTCTACTCTGCCCTCCCTTACCCCAGTAAACTAGAGAAGTTATTAACCTCAAAACCCAGCCTCACTTTAAAAGTTAAGGTGGTCGGAATAATAACAGTAAGCTCAGATATCTTTGAGTATGTTGCATCCAATTTAAGATAAGAACAATGAATGAACACAACCAGACCACAGCAAAATGACCCCTCTTCTCTGGTCTGCAAGGCTGGGCCTTTCTGCCAGGTTTTTCATGCTGGCTTTTTCACATGTAAAAAAATTGGGTTTCACCACTTGGAAGATGTGGAGCAAGGACAAAACAAGAGATAAGATGTTTTGAAAGAGAGACTTATTCGTGAGACGATACCCTAAAAACTTCAAGGAAATAATCATAAATTTTTAATGTGGTTGCAAATTGATAGTTGTTAAAATCCTTTTATCAATGAGGGATTTTTTTATTAAACACTTCATAATTCAGATATGGTTATCATGAGCCTAAGTCAGAGCCAATGGGAGCTCCTGATATGGTCTTACTGAGAACTTGGCTACATAAGAGGTGGGTTAATGAATTCTCTCATAAGAGTCAAAATACAGTTCCCACAGTTCTACGAAATATCAGGCAATGGGGAAAAGATAAGTGAGACAGGGATTATTGGCAGGAGATAAAACAAAGTTACTCTTGAGTTTTGATGGGAGTGAAATACAGAGTGCCTTTAGAATTTGGAGCTTAAAGTCAGTAGAGAGTTAATTAGAATAATCTCCTGTATTTTTCATTCTACTGTTTCAATTAATGTTCATCTACACTAATTTCAAACAACGCAGGATGCTTTTTTGCTGTCCATTTCTACTACTGACTTTGTGATAAAGGCTCATCAGTAATCTTTGTGTAATGTAGCTCCTTAGGAAAGTCAACAGAACAGGATGATTTCTAAACAGTTCTGTTTCTTTATTGTCTATTTATATATTCAATCAGTGATAAATACATCTTTAAAAAAGGTTTTATTGCATTTAGTGTGTGTGTGTACGTGTGTGTGTGTGTGTGTGTGTGTGTGTGTGTGTGTGTGTGTCTATGTAGGGGCACACATGTCATGGCCCAAGTTTGGAGATCAGAAGACAACTTGCCGGAGTCAGTTCTCTCCTTCTGCCATGTAAGACCAGGTCTCAGACAGGTTTCCCAGGTTTGGCAGCAGGTACCTTTACCCACTGAGAAACACTTTCATCTTTAATTTTAGAAATCTTCAAACTACAGAAGACATACTGAATAAAGGAGCCTCTGGCTGAAACTAATAATGTTTTTAAAGTCTACAATTTTATTATACTGTATTTAGATATGTAGAAAAATATATGTAGGAAAAACTAAATTTATAAAACATAGATTTAAAGAGAAAATATAAATTAAAAGAGTTTAATTCTACTTTTCTTCCTACAAATCTCTTTCTATGGCATTAACAGGGCAGGACTATGGCAGAATCACCTTGGGAGAAGGAAGCCTCTCCCTACATGTTCAGTCCCTGGGAGAGGGGCTTCCTTACATATGTAGTTCTTCAGGTATCTCTGTTGACATAGCTGAGGTCTAGAACTCTGTGCAGTTTAATCTCCATTTTATTTGAATCCCAAATCCCTTTGATTTGGTCATTGGACTTTCCCAAACTCAAATCCTTCTAACAATAATTTTGATGATGATTTCCCAGTTTTTTCCTATGTCATTTAAAAGTTTTTAATAGTTTGTGTTTAGTTCTGTCATGTATTAATTTTTGATTTGTAACTCTACTTTTTTATGATGTGTTTAGCTGTATAAGTCCAATTTACTTAAAATTCTATATTCTAGATGTAACAGTGTTTTTAACTTGATAAAATCTAGTATCTCCTGGGAGATGGGCTTCTGGGCCTTTGAGCGTGCCTGTGGGTGAGAATCTTGATTAACTGATATGAGAACACTCCCCCACCCTGGGTGACAACATTCCCTAGGTAAGTCTCCTGGGAAAGTAGAGAAACTGAGCTGAGCACCAGCACGTATGCATTCATTACTCCCTGTTTCTGACTGAGAATGAAATGTGACCAATTACTTTAAGCTTCTGCTGCCTTGACCTCCTCACCATGATGAACTGTGCCTATAAATCCTTTCTCTCTTCAGTTGCCTTTGTCAGAGTATTTTATCACAATGACGGAGAAGAAACTAAGACACAAGAAAACAATGTACATTCGGTAAATGTTATGGTTCTTAAATCACAAAGTCATGATTTTTTATATCTATCGCATTTTCAGATTCAGGGATATACTGATTCAACTGCCCTTTATAACTTTGCGCATTTGTGTTAGTTTTTACTTTGTTAGAAGTGAAGTTATTAGATACTTTGGAGCTTGTGTTGTTCTTATCCTGATGTTTCTATGATCAATGTAGGGTATCTTTGTACACTTTTCATTTCTTCTTTAAATTTTTGAACTAAGGTTAATTTCTAAATAGAAAAATTTTTTGAACCTTTACTTAGCGTTTTTCTTCCCATTCTTTTCCATTTAAAGTTCTACTTTGCCATCAATAGCTTTGCATTTTAATATTTGAGTTGATCTTTCAACAATTGGTAGAAGTGGGTACATTTGAATTTCTGTGATGTTTAGATTTGCACAGCTTTGTCCTGAGTTTCTTTTTCCAGATCTATTTTCAACAGACATTTTTACCCCATCCTTTCTTTGATGGTATAATCACATTTTTACAGTGTGATAAATTTTTAAAATAACTCTTTCAATGGGGCTGGAGAGATGGCTCAGTGGTTAAGAGCACTAACTGCTCTTGCAGAGGACCCAGGTTTGATTCCCAGCACCCACATGGAGGCTACAGACCATTCTAAACTCCAGTTCCAAGGGAATCCGAAGTCCTCTTCTGACCTCCGTGGCAATGCACTACACGGGTGCACTCACATACATGCAGTCAATACACTCATATACATAAAATAAAGAATAATAAAATATAAAAAAATAACTTTCATTACCAAAAAAATCAACTCTCTCTCTCTCTCTCTCTCTCTCTCTCTCTTTGTATGAATTTGTGCATGAAATTGCAGTATCTGCAGAGGCCTAAAGACAATGTCTGATTCTCTAGAGCTGGAATTACAGGCAGTTGTGAGCTGTCCTATGTAGATGCTGGGAACTGATCTCTAGTCCTCTGCAAGAGCAATACAGGCTCTTTACCATCTCTCCCGCTCCCCCAAACCAATTGAAGTGATATTTCCATTATTCTTCCAAAGCTTTAGTAATTCCTTCCATCTTGTCCACTTTATTTCTGTGTAATGCCTGCACTCAAAGTTTTTTAATTTCTGAAAGTTAATGAGTTTTTAATGCAATGCCTTTAACTTAATATAGTATTTGGTAGCTTATCTGCCAGAAACCATCTTCAGAATTAAATTTCTTCTCTTTGATGGGCACTTTTTTGTGGTTATCTGGGGACCTGTTAGTGACCATTAAAGTTACTGCCTGACATTGTGTTTTATATAGGTAGTCTTGAACGATAACCTAGTAGGACACAGAATAACATTTTCTTTCCTTATGTTGTCTTCTGATCACTACTAATAAGTGCTCTCCTGTTTGATTACCCAGAGCCTGTCACTGTGCTCTTGTGTTGTGTGATAGACTTCACACATTCACACACACACACACACACACACACACACACACACACACACCACTGACACCAAGAAGGGAACCCACAACAAACTAAAGTAATCATTGTACCAAAATCCAGCTTGGTGAATGAATGTGCTCTTATTGGGGTTATTAACAGGGATATGGGTGAAAAGTTAAAGAGCAGAAGCGACTCAAAGACAGCTGCAAGGGTCATGACTTGATAGAGCTGCTCTCCTCACTACTTGCAGGCAGGCTATACAACAGCTTCCCTTTTGTGCCCCACCTCTCTCTCTCTACAGTACCTCTCAATTCATCTTATAGCTGCCTTAATTTTTCTTAAAGCTTTGTCTATAATAACGCTGAGACTGGTGGATCATGCCTATAATTCCAGCATTTGAGAGGCTGAAGCATTAAGATTGCCACAAGTTCAAGGCTGGCCTGGGCTACGTAGGGAGTTCTAGTCCTGCCTAGCCTAAGAGTAAGATCCTATCTGAGACATATATAGTTTCATTCAACTGTTGATGAGTATAAGTTTTGTTTCTAAAATACATTTTAGAAAAATCTATCTTCTTTTAGTCAATAGCTTATGGTCTGGCAAGTCAGTTCCTTTACATCTCTAAGACTTTTTTGTGCTATCTCTGTTTCTTTCAGTTTGCTATGGCATATACAGGATTGTAGGGATTTTCTTCTCTGACTTTATCTGGTATCTGTGCTCTTACTGCCTCATTTCTTTTTGGCCTCTGTAATTAATTTATATTATGAGCTTGTTTGCTAGTTCACCTTGCTGTGGTCCCATGACCCTATGCTTATAGAAGTTTTCAGACTTATATTTTACATTTGCATGCATAGAATTCCATGGTTTGCAGCAATTCTTGTCAATTTTAGAAATGCTTTGGCTGTTAGAAGAGCACTGATAATGTGAATTTGAATTCCACTTTAACTTATTCAACATCCTCATTTCTTTTTAATTTATTCTTCATAGACACTGTACATTTATACACTGTATTTTGATCACATCTACCCATCATCACGTTCTTCCAGCTCTCCCTAGTGACCCCACCCAAACTCCCTCCCAACTGTACAAGATCCACACAGTATCAAGCCAGTAACAATCCCAACATGAATGGAGTAGAGGCCCAAGGCTCCACCTTTAGTGGAGGAGCTATTGATAGTATGTGGCTGCTGAGAGAAGGAAAGTCACTTTTCTTTGAGGCCATGGCTGCTAGCAGGTTGCCTATGCCTCAGTGGATGGCCCCGCACCCATGCACAGATGCCAATGCTAATTGGACTCAGGGTTATCAATAACAAAAATAAATGGAGCACACTTCCTTCTTTTAGACTTCTAACTGGAACCCAGAACTTATGGCTGGTAGGGTTTCCCTAGTTTAAGTGCTGGGTTTTGGTTTGGGGTTTTTTTTGGGGGGGGGTTGTTTTGTTTATTTTATTTTTTGAGCTTTTAAATTTTCATACAGTATTTCCCACTCATATCCAGATGCCCTCCTCGATCCATGCCTCCCCTATCCCCCCACCAAACCCTATGCACTTTGAATTACATGCTGAGTCCTATTCATTCAGGTGTTTGTACCCAAATGTCCTTCAGTGTAAATGTCTCCACTGGAGTCTAGTCAGACCATCCAGTGGTTGTATGTAAGCCATACTTTCCCTCATCTAGTAGCAACTAGTCTCAAATAGTTCTCAATCTAGTGCTGACCCACCACTTACATCTCACCTCCCCTTTGGGCCCTTGTTTAATTGAGCTGATGTGGATCCAGCATTGATTGCCACCACCAGGTGCACATGAGCAAGCCTCCATTGACCTGGAAGCCTCCACCTCATATGTTCATAAACCAGGCCTGGCTGTTACAATCTTTCCACCTCCTCTTCCACAGTGGTCCCTGAGCCATGGGAGTGAGGTTCCATATAGGAGTCCCATCCTACACTATTCTCCAAAGTGCTGTTTTGATGGTGATCCTGGAAACTGCCCACTGGAAACTGCCCACTGGAAACTCAGTTTCAACTCAGGAACCCTAGACTCCACCAGAGCACCAGAGTCTAGACCCTCAATTTTTTCATCTAAATTTGGTCTAAATCTAAAGTTCTCTATTTGTTTTGAACTCAGCTGATGCTCACAATTCAACTCTGTTTCCTCTTCCTGTTATCAGAATCTCTCTTACTCTCCCCTCTGCCTCCCCCCT
>NW_008340356.1:1276118-1280471 GCF_000622305.1 Nannospalax galili | reverse complement strand
TTTCCCTCCCTCTTTTTCATGCTGTGGCTAAGTGAGTGCTGTTTTTTTGTTTCATTCATTCAAAACATCTGCAATTTGAATTAGAGGAACAATTTTTCAATCATAGTTCAGGTAATATATTGGCTCATGACAATGCAGTCATTAACAATGTAGTTATAATTAAATTTTACTTTAAAAATAGATAACATCATGTACTCTTTCTTCTTCTTTGATTTATTTATTCCCCCGCCCCCCTGGGGCTTTTGTCTACTCTAACATTCCCACCTCTGAAGAGGTAACCTTAAAATCCTTTTATTAATTATTTAATAACCACATGATTAGAAGAAGCATTTCATTACAGCTTTAACATAATCAATAACAATTTCCAGAGCAAAGATTCATCTCATTCAAAAGAAGCTGTAAATTTTTAGGTTCACAGTTGAATTAATACAGTTATAAATACTGAACTCAGTATAAACCCTATAAGGCATAAAATTGAATGGGGTTTTAACCTTTAAAAAAGATCTCCATTTCATTTTAAAATATACTGTTTCATACAGAAAAACTAATTTTTAATGCTACTAGCACTTAGATGTTTGCACATGCATCTCTAATCTCTATGTATCTGATTATTACTAGTCACAGTCGGTTACACTCAGATCTTTGGCACCTGAACATGGATGTAAAGTTATCAGGTATATTTCAACGCAAATGTTTTTCATCTCTACTAATTAACATAAAGCAAATTTTTATGCTTCTTCTTCTAATATAACTCATTTTTTTATTTGTTGATTTGTGTGTGTGTATATCATCCAGAACATCCCAAACAATCTTATTCATCTATATACCCACTTCCCCAAAGGCACCGTCCCATAGCCCCTCCCCCACTGAAGCCCATATACTCTGTCATCCCTGTTACTGTCCACTGTGTTGTCAGCAACCCCAGCCTTTCCCCAGTGCTTGTCCATCCACTGAATCTAGTCAGCCTATCTAGAGATCCTTGTTTTAGGAGATCAACTCTTCCTCATCTACCAGCAATCAGTTGTCAGTATTCCTTTAGATAAGATAGAGGTCTGTTGTTCATTTTCCAAGTTCTGTGCTGGGCTACTGTCTGGGAGTCTCTTGGGCTACCCTGGCAAGCAACTCAAAGGAAAGTATCTCCTATCTGGCATTGTTTCTTGTTATGTAGCCTTTAGTTATACACATGGACTCTTAAAAGATTATGTTGACCACTTTAATCTTTGGTTATACTTTCCTTTGGGTGTTTAAGACCATACAGCTGGCCTAGATAAACCAATTTATTTTTACTCTTAAGGTCATTTGAGGATCTGTTCCTCAGGGGTCACATGGGCCTGGGAGGAGCCCCTGGCTCCTTTCTTTTACCAGTTCCATCTATGTGAAGATAAGTCAAAGGTCCTGCTCGACCATGGCTGGCTTCACTTGGAAGCATAGAGGAAATGTATCCTCTCTGTTGACCACCCTATTTGTAGATGGGACACTGGTTCAAGTCCATTTGATGGGGCTTCCATGGTCTCCTTGATCAAAAGGACAGGTGACTTACCACAGTTACAGGGCATTTTGAGAGATGCTCATAACATAATCTACCTAGGGGGGCAAGGAGCAAAAACTGTCCTTTATGTCCCTCTGACCAAAATAGCATAGGCCTCAAAGTATGGCTGTTGCACCTCCAAGAAGGTTAGTTCCATCAGTCTGATACTTTTAATTACCATGTGCCATAGAGATAAAGCCTGGGCAAAGACCAAACGTTCTCAGATAGAGCTTACCTAGATAGATGATAGATAGATGATAGATGATAGATGATAGCTAGATAGATGATAGATAGATAGATAGATAGATAGATATAGATGATAGTGTGTACACAGCACTCAGCGTATAGATAGATGATAGATGATGATGATGATTGATAGATAGATAGATAGATAGATAGATAGATAGATAGATAGATAGATATAGACATTCCTTGAGCTAGTTATATATATAATTTGTCAGTAGGGTGTTCGATTAACATGGTTCCCTCTGATTTTTTTAAAAAATAGCTAGGCATTATTTATCTCTCACATTGTGTAACCCTTCCACCATGGTTTCCCCATTTGAAGTGCCCCCATTTTTCCCATTTCTCCCTTAATAATACCCTTCTCATATGGTCCCACCTCTCTTGAGCTCCTTCTTTCCCTTTATCCCCTAGGTTCCTTGTATAACCTTCCCTAGCCCATCCCCTTAAAATAACCCCATTTTTATCCATATCTCCCTTATTAACACCTGTTTTCTACTGTTCTTCTCTTTGAGATTCTTTCTTTTCCTTTACCTCCCTGTCTCCTTTCCATTATCCTGGTTCCTGTAGTTATGTCTGGATACATACTCACTTATCAGGATTTGGTGTTAGGATCTGCATATGAGGGCGAATATATGTCATTTGCTTTTCTAAGTCTGTGTTACTTCACTTAGTATAACAGTTTCTAGTTCCATCCATTTACCTGCAAATTTCATGACTTCATCTTTCTTTACTGCTGAGTAAAACTCCATTGTATAAATGAACCACATTTTCATTATCCACTCATCAACTGAGGGACACTTAGGTTGCTTCCATCTCTTAGCTATTGTGAAAAGAGCAGCAACAAACATGGATGTACAAGTGTCTCTGCAATAGGATGAGTTCTTTGAGTACATGCCAACCAGTGGTACAACTGGGTCAAATGGTAGGTTCATTTGTAGTTTTTTAAGAGTTCTCCACACTGCTTTCCATAGGGGCTGTACAAGTTTGCAGTCCCACCAGCAGTGGATGAGCTTTCCCCTTTCCCCACATCGTCTCCAACATTTGGTATCGTTTGTTTTCTTGATCTTAGCCAGTCTAACTGGGGTAAGATGAAATCTTAAAGTGCTTTTGATTTGCATTTCCTTAATTACTAGTGATGTTGAGCAGTTTTTAAGATGTTTCTTAGCCGTCTTTGTTTCTTCTTTTGAGAACTCTGTGTTCAGCGCCTTAGCCCATCTTTTAATTGAGTTACTTCCTTTCTTGATTCTTTGTTTTCTGAGTTCATTATATATTCTGGATGTAAAACCTCTGTCAGATGTGTCGTTGATGAAGATTTTCTCCCATTCTGTGGGTTTTCTCGTCGTTGATGAAGATTTTCTCCCATTCTGTGGGTTTTCTCTTCACTTCCTTGGTTGTTTCTTTTGATGTACAGAAGCTTTTTACTTTACTGAGGTCCCATTTGTTGATTCTTGACCTTGTTTCCTGAGCAATAAAAGTCTGGTTTAGAAAATCCTTTCCTACACCTATATCTTGTAGATAATTGCCAATGTTTTCTTCTAACACTTTCACACTTTCAGGCTTCACATTGAGGTCTATGGTGCGAGCGCGCTGGGTTCCCTGGCGCACACGCGGGCACACCTGGAGAGTCGCAGCGCAGGGATCGGTCCCCTGGTCTCAGCCACCCACCCTGGAAGAAGGCGGGTCTGGCCCCGCGGTCTTCTCCGTGTCTCTGTGGGTCTCTGCTGCTGAAGCGTTGTCCAGCTGTGTACCGCCTTAATTTCCCCCTGTGCGCTTTCCTCTTGATGCGAGATCCACTGGCCACTGGATCACGCGGGAGAGCACAAGGCGGCTGAAGCTGAGATCCATGAGCCAGTGACGGAGGAATGCTGCCCCCCGGAGAGGCTGGATCGCCAGTAAGACACCGGGCTCTGCTTAGTCCGTGTCACAGCTTTTATTAAGTGTAGCTTCAAGTGATCCAGCTCTCTATTATTGAGAGAAGACTGGGATATTTATACCATGGGGGTAGTGGTAAAAGCTTTGGCTGATAGATACTTTGTGAGACATTTCTATTTGCATATGGAAGTGGGTTTCTGCCATGCTGCCAGACTGCTGACTACCTGAAAAATCACACAGGAAAGCATGGTATTCCTAGAGCCAGAGGCCATGTTTATGTTATGGCATTTGTGGCGGGCACTTCAAAAGAAGAGTCAGGAAAAATGCCAGGAAGGCACCCCGCTATGAAAGGAGTCTCAGCACATAACTCCGAGCTCGTGAGCTATCCGGATATGAAGAGACTTCTTCTTCACATAACAGAGGCCCCCAACAGAGGTCTTTGATTCCTTTGTACTTGACTTTTGTGCAAGGTGAAAGATAGGGGTTTAGTTTCATTCTTCTACAGGTGGAGATCCAGTTTTGTCAGCACCATTTCCTGAACATGCTGTCATTTCTCCAGTGAATGTTCTTGGCCCCTTTGTCAAATATCGGGTGGCTGAAATTGCATGTACTCATAGTTGGTTCTTCAATTTTGTTCCATTGATCTATGGGTCTATTTTTGTGCCAATACCATGTTGTTTTTATGCCTATAGCTTTGTAATAAAGTT
>NW_008340356.1:1275080-1275787 GCF_000622305.1 Nannospalax galili | reverse complement strand
AGCCATTGTGAAGGGGAGTGTTTCCATGTATTCTTTCTCTGATTGATTGTTATTGGTATATAGAAAGGCTACAGACTTCTATAGATTAATTTTGTAATTTGCCACTTTACTGAATGTGTTAATAATTTCAAGGAATTTTCTGGTGGAATTTTTGGCGTCTCTTAGATATAATATCATATTGTCTGAAAAAAGGGATAATTTGATCTCTTCTTTTCCAATTATTACTCCTTTAATTTCCTTCTCCTGTCTTACTGCTCTTGCAAGAGTTTCAAGCACAGTGTTAAAGAGAAGTGGAGATAGTGGACAGCCTCGTCTGGTTCCTGATTTCAATGGGAATGCTTCCAGTTTTTCTCCATTTAGAATGATGTTGGCTGTGGGTTTGTTGTATACAGCTTTAATTGTGTTGAGGTATTAGCCCTCCAGTCCAATTCCCTCCAGGACTTTGAACATAAATGCATGTTGAATTTTGTCAAAGGTCTTCTGTGTATCAACTGAGATGACCATGTGGTTCCTGTCTTTGAGCACATTTACATGATTTATGAAGTTTATTGAATTACATATACTGAACCATCCCAGCATCTCCTGGATAAAGCCGACCTGATCATGGTGGATAATCTTTTTGCTATGTGTCTGTATGTGGTTTGCAAGTATCTTGTTGAGAATTTTTGCATCTATGTTCATTAAGGATACAGATCTATAGTTTTCTT